>NC_057812.1:320107629-320168651 GCF_018294505.1 Triticum aestivum
CCCACCCCCTGAAAATCGACTGAACCAAAAGTCGATTTAGTCGACTGAAGTGTAGCTAAATCAGAGCAGCATCGCAAGCAAGATCAAGAGCGAGAGCAGCAGCGTGAGCAAGAGCAATAGCAAGAGAAGACCAAGCATGGGACCAAGAGCAAGAGCAGAGCAGCAGCGTGAGCGAGAGCTAAAGCAGTAGTAGCTCCTACTGATGTGGATGTCGCTGCCGAGGGAGCGACACCATGGATGAAGTGGCCGGCGACGCCGCCGTGGATGGAGTCGCGTCGTGTCGGCTCGGGGCCGAGCGCCCACAGCACCGTGATATCTAATCAAGAAGAAAATGTGGCGATTAGTGTACAACCTCTTTGGTGGTGCCAATTAGGCCTCAGCTTCATCCGAGGAAACATTGATGTTGATGCTCTTCCGATGGTGCAGGTGAAGACATCGGTGTGGGAATGGAGGTGGCGCAAAAGACGAGGGGAATGTCGGGGCAGCTCCTTGGAGGTGAAGGACGGTGTGGCTGAACCAGCGGGACGACGAGATCAACGACGGATCCTCATCTGGTACGATGGATGAGGGACGTCGTGGTGTTGCTGTGGACGACGTCGTCGCGGAAAAGGCTCCGGCTGGGTGGCGGATGGAGGAGGGTGTGGCGCTTCGTGGGTTTTCGCGGCCTCGGTGTACGAATGGGTGGGCGGATGGGATGGGAGTGGGGAACCATGGCTTAGGGACGCGCTTGTCCAAAATATGGGGTAAGTTATGAAAGTACCCCCACCGATTTGACCTAGGCGGTTCTTTCGGTTCAGGGGTATCACGGGCATTTCACGTGTCGGGATTTCACTGTAGGTGCGAGTTTTTGTGCGCGTTGTAATTTTGGAATAGCAAGGCGTGGGTTGAGATGGAGGGAGTTGTCGGAGTACAACGAGACAAAGATATATATTAAATATTTCGGGGTAACAAGGCACGTGTTGAAATTTCCGGACAAGCCTGACATGTACTGTACCAAATCAATTCATACTTCCGTCGATGGAAAAACAAAAATAAATCAATTCGCAGCACACAAAAGAGTCTAGTCCCGTGTACTGTACCAAATCAATTCGCAGTAAAAATGTCATTCAAAACTTTGAATTCATGTTATGTTCAATTAAAATATTTCGCTACGTGTACAATGCATGGAACCTGCTACTCAAATGAACGTTTTAGTGCATTCCAAACGTATATACTACCACTTCAATATGAACTAAATTTGAATTTGTTTCTCTATTTGAATAAGATCTACAATAATGATTGTTGTGAAGTCAAACCATTTGAATTCGTTTCTCTATTTTAATAAGATCTACAATCATCATTATTGTCAACTTAAACCATCATTTGTGTATTATCTTCACAACACACCACATGATTACTCTCGAGTTAGATATGAACTATGTGTACTATATGAACTCGAACTTGATTTTTTTGAATCCATTTATGTTGTTTTCAAATCACAGTACATTTCAATCTCTAGCTAGATCTTCATAATCTAAACCATGTCTCATATGTATAATGTGTTTATCACATAATGTATGGTGCCCCGACCCCTACGCCTACAAGTATTTAGATGTTAGTTGCAAACACCACACATTACCACAAATTCAAATAAAATGTGAGATTGTTCGATATATAGTATTGTTTAGATTGTTTGATATTTAGTTGTAAGCTGCAAACGCCACACATTATCACAAATTCAAATAAAATGTGAGATTGTTCGATGTATAGTATGGTTTAGATTGTTTGACATTTAGCTGTGAGTTGCAAACGCCATGCATTATCACATTATGGTATAACATGTGCAAAACCACAGCACGCGTATCACCGCTATATTCATGCATGCATGCATATGTTTATAACACTATGATCTCCTATTCAAATATATGAATCCACTTTCATATCAAATTATGATCTTTGTTAGTCTCTTACACACAGAGAATCCTCTAACCTTTGTAGCTAGCACTAACTTTTCCTCGTGCACGCACACTGGCACACGCCCTCCTCGCCCTCCCCTCCCTCAACATTCTATCCATCGCGCACATTCATTTTTTCCTTTAGGTCGTTCTCCCACAGTCTCCACAACTCCTTTTTGACACACACTGATCGATAAACCTCTCCAGTGATGTCTGCCTACAACATACATGCGCACCTTCCATATCCTCCTTTCTGTGTCCATGCCTCGTGTCTCTCATACGGTCCCACACACGTGTAAACTCTCGCCCCTCTTTTCATCGATCTCACAACCGCACACTCCTCCCCCTATCTAGCTAGTAGCTCGGCCTCTCGCACCACCTCCTAGCTCCATTCTCTCTGTCTATCCGTCTCGCTGGACCTTATTTGCCTCTGACAAATGGATGTACACCGACCGATCTCCCGCTATACATATAGCTAGCTAGGTCCTTATAACTCGTTTTTCCCCACGCATCGATCAATCTACCTCATTAGTTATGTGTCTCCCTTCCTCCGACAAACAACAATTGATTTACTGATCTAGTTAGGTTTGCTTACCAAACACATGGTTCCCCTTCATCATCCATGCATGCGTCCCGACAGATCTATCATGCACAGGCACATGAAGAGACACATCGCCACTCTTATTGATAATATTGCAGTTCTACCCTCAGTTTGTCTAGTAGGCCTCTCCCACCATCTTCGAGAAGCAACTCCATCACCAACCCAGCACTCTACCCCTCTCCCTCTCTCTCCTCTCTCTCTCTCTCTCTCTCTGTCCCAACCTATTTCCCGTCCTTCAGTTATGTATGGATGTCGACCGCTCTCCCTCAAGACATAGATTGGTCTCTCCTTCTCAACACATATACGAGTCGTTCTACCTCTCTAGTTAGGCCTCTGCCTCCCCCCTCCCCCCATCCCCACCCCCCACACACACCGATACATCGAGTGCTCTACTCATGACTCCCTGCCACACACAAACTTGCCCTGTGCCCTCTAACGTTCTGGTTGGTCAGTCGCCCTATATCTTTGACTTGCACACACACAATTTTGATGGCTCTCTTCATCGATCTCGCACCCACCCACTTGATCCTCTCATCGACTCTATCGATATTTATGACCCCTCCCTCTCTTCTCGTGGATCGCCCCCTCTATATATGATATGGATATGCCTCTATTTCACACACATTACATGCAAAATTTTGTTTGAGATGTCATCAACACATACTCCCACAGATACATTCACGAAATCAACCCCCAAACAAAAATCACTCACGAACGCACACGCCATCTTTCTAGGTTTGTATCTCTCTCACACACACCCATGTAGGTGGGGGACGTGCATGAAGAGAAGAGGTGCACGCACGGCGCACGTACTCCCATCTCTTTTCCAACCACACCCGCGTGGGTACACGGTGGAGCTCATTTCTGTACGAAAGGGCAACACACGTGGTAATTTGACACGTGTACTCGTTGTCCACTTGATGGAGGATCGTCTACCATGGGTGGACAAACAAATTGCGACTTGACGCGTTATGTTAAAAAAAGAGGAAAACCATGTGGGGCCTACCTTAGAGGCAAGGTTCTATACACTCGAGATGCTCTGTACATATTACTTTTGTTGTGTACCGTCAACTCGCAGAACAAGGAGAAGCTTGCTTACTACACCGTCTCCCCCGCCCACGGGCGCGGTAGCTCGCAGGACGACGTGAAGCTTGCTTACTACTACTCGTTTTACTATATTAGTTTATTGGTCCCCATTGTATATTGTGTCAATTTTTGACTATAGATTGAACTAACAAAATGTTCGTGCATGTTACCAAAAATTATATCATTTAAAACTATGTTGAAATGTGAATCCAACGATATATTTTTTGTTGACGTGCATTAACATTTTTTAGCTAAATATTTGGTAAAAATTTGGCACGAACTACAAAGGTGACTGTCGGTGTCAAAACCGGCGGATCTCGGGTAGGGGGTCCCGAACTGTGCGTCTAAGGCGGATGGTAACAGGAGGCAGGGGACATGATGTTTACCCAGGTTCGGGCCCTCTTGATGGAGGTAATACCCTACGTCCTGCTTGATTGTTCTTGATAATATGAGTAGTACAAGAGTTGATCTACCACGAGATCGAAGAGGCTAAATCCTAGAAGCTAGCCTATGGTATGATTGTTGTTGGTCCTACGGACTAAACCCTCCGGTTTATATAGACACCGGGGGGGGCTAGGGTTACACATAGTCGGTTACAAGGAAGGAGATCTACATATCCGTACTGCCAAGCTTGCCTTCGACGCCAAGGGGAGTCCCATCCGGACACGGGACGAAGTCTTCAATCTTGTATCTTCATAGTCCAACAGTCCAGCCAAAGGATATAGTCCGGCTGTCCGGATACCCCCTAATCTAGGACTCCCTCAGTAGCCCCCGAACCAGGCTTCAATGACGATGAGTCCGGCGCACAGATTGTCTTCGGCATTGGAAGGCGAGTTCTTCTTCAAACTCTGAGTACCTGCTAAATAGTGTCCGGCTTCTTGTTAACGTTGCGCTTCTTGGCTTCTTCGTCCAATAATGGCCACCTTCCACGTGTCAAGCGAATGTGAGGAGCCAAGGTGTTTTTACATTTACCACCCCATCTATGTGAATGAACTGTCTATTAAGGAGATGAGGATCCTCAGATCCAAACCACACCATCCTCCCTCAGCGAGCATTCATCGGAGCGTGCCCGAAAAAATCCACCCCAACATGGCCGACCAGTGCAGCTCCTCCTCTCGCTCCCGCATCCCCAAGCCCAAGGATTGGGAGAAGTGTTCCGTCCCGCACAGCCAATTAGTGAAGCTACAGACCCAGGGATTCCTCCCTCCAGCGTATATGGTCCCGGTTCGAGCCGGACTCGCCACCTATAATGGCGGTGAGCAGGTGGAGACCTTTCCCAACCCCTCTAAGGGAGAGTGGGTATGCCTTGTCCCTTATTTGTTAAGGGGACTCGGATTTCCATTCCATCCATTTCTCCGAGGGCTCCTGGAGTTCTATGGCCTCCAGTTGCACGACCTCACCCCTGCCTCCATACTGCACATCACTGGTTACGTAGCCCTTTGCGAGCTGTTTCTGGGTTGCGAAGCTCATTTCGCACTGTGGAAGAAGTTGTTTTGCCTTGTGCCGCGTACACAGAGGGGATCAATATATCAAGTGGGCGGAGCCGAAGTATGGCGCATCGCCAGGACCGGATACCTATCCAGTACCCCAAAAAAGACGTCCGAGGACTGGCCTTCGGAGTGGTTTTATATGGAGGATGTTCCTCTCCCGGATCCTATCCGGATTGGTCTTCCTGAGTTTGACAACGCCCCTCTGAAGAAACGCCTAAGCTGGCGCCCACGGAGCCCACAGGAGGAAGATGATAGAGACGTATTTTATTTGATGGGCCGGATAAAGTTGTTGGCCAAATCAGGACTGACCATAACCGAGGTTATGGCAATATGCACTATGCGGGGGGGGGTACATCCACTTCAATATCGAGGCCACCCCATGTGGGACTTCAATGGGGAAGATGATGCCACTCGCTGCGGGCGCAAGGGACCGGACTCAGTTGCTACTCTAGCAAAAATTCTATCCGACCTGTATAAGGGGGAAGAAGAGGAGTTCCTCTGTATCAAGCCACAGGATGGATTCTCCATGAACAACCCTCGAAGCTGGGTGAGCTTCCGCTCTTTTTACTTCCATCCAACCCTTGTTTTCGTGATAAATATTTACTTTGCCATTTCATCGCAGGAACTATGTAAGGCGGTAGGGGAGATCAATAGCCCACCTCCACAACCGGAGGATCCTGAACGGGTCCTCGACCCCGGCCTCAAAGAGGATCCGGACATATTCATGGAGCTGATTGATAGGATTTTTTATCAGCTAACCTATGATGATGCCATGGTGGCCATTATAGCCGACTACCTTGGGCTACTCCCAGCCTCGCAGGTAAATGAGACCGGAGTCCCAACCTTTGAAAAGGATTTCCTTGTATGCACGTCACCTACCGTATACGAACGGTGTTTTATAGGGAAGGCCCTCGGGACGCCATGCCGAGCCCGCGGCGACTCGCCAACAAGGGGTTTCAAAGCCGGACAGGCTAAAAAGGAGGGCGGTCCGGACGGAGATGCCGGCGCAGAGGTATGATGCAACACCTCACTCCGTGGTTGTCGTCTTTTAAAAACATAATAACACCCGTGTTTCCTAGAAGGAAGAACACTCGCCGGACAATATCCGGAGAGGTCGCCGATCACGCCTCTACTAGTCGGGCTCCAGGGCCGGACACAGAGGCGGAAGCTAACACGAGGCACACACCGGATGCTCCTTCTACAGAGGATGCGGATAAGATATCCGCTACGAATTCCGAAGTGGAGAGCGCCATGAATCACAGGCGTCGCCGAGCCGTACTCTGTGACGCTTGTTTCTCTCGAGAGGCGTTTGATGCCTTCAATTCAAGAGATGCGTACATCCGTGCTGCTCAAAATGGTCTAGCCAGAGCCACGGACCAGTATGTAAAGGATGTACGGGTAAGAAAATTTGATGAGTATATATATCAGTAGCCCCTGAGACTTGAAATTAGTTGGCACAACTGATTTAAGGATCATTTATTGTGCATGTTCTTATAGAGAAGAATACTCAACTGTCACAGGAGCTGGAGAAATGCAAGACCCAACTTCGGGCCTCCATTGCCGCATTGAAGGAACCTGAAAAGTCCCTAGCTGGTAACATTTGTTTCAAAGAATGATAGGTACCATATAGTGTGCGTCATGGCTACAGATCTAAAAATAGATATTGCAGATGACTCCGGAGAGAATCCGGAGGACCAGCATGTCGTACGACAGCTAAAGGCTGGCGAACGCGTGCTGACTAATGTCATGCGGGAGAAAAACAATTTCCAAGAAGCCAATACCAAGCTGAGCGTGGAACTGAAAGATGTTCGAGCCCAACTTGAGGACTCCGAGAAGGAGAATAAGCGGCTTTGACGCGGCATTTTCAGTAAGTGCTTGAACGAACCCTTAAAAGGGTGCAGCGGAGAAGCCGGCTATCAGAGTTATGTCTGCAGGTATGCTGACGGGTCGTCCCGCGGAGGAGATGCCCGGGTCTGCGGGTGATCTTCTACCCGAGCTCTCACAACTGCACGAACAAGTTCGGCAGGTGATGCAAGGTATTGCCCAGGCCTTTTGGCCATCCGTCTCCCTGCCAGCAGGCATTGGAGAGCTTCGAAGAAGCTCAAGGGAGCACGGCGGTGCTTCCGATTATGGAAGATATTGGCCTGCCGTCAAGGTGCCAGGGAAGCCTGGGCCATGGTGAAGACGCGGTATACCAAGGCTGACCCAAACCACATGGCCGAGGTTGGACCTGTGGGGCCCGATGGGACAGAGATCCTCGTTAGCTTAGTGTATGGGCAAGTAGAATTAGCCGCAAAGTATTCCCAACAGGATTGTAAGCTAGACAACCTGTTGGATGGTATAGAGGAGGAATTTAGTCAGTCTACATGACTATGTAATTAAAGTGACATGTATAGTGCCTTCTAGCCGGATTGTAAATCATTTGTCATGGCGGACCTTTTCACTTCAACCTCGGGACCCGATAGTCCGGAGTGTATCCGAATACCCGCTGAGTTATACAAGAACCGGGGTATGCGTGGAAACCAGGCGTAGGGGTCATTAGTGCTTGAACAGACAAGTACCCAACTAGTTATGTTATATTACATGGGTAGTAAGAAACATCTTCCAGGGAGAATAGTTCCGTTAAGGGTTCCTTTCCCTGGGTACGCATGCCCTAAAGTGCATGTCCGGACTGCGAGAGGAGACGCAGGCAAAAACATCTGGGGGCACATATGGAAAATAAATAAAAATCATCTTTTGTTCATCGGCCGAATATTCCCTTAAGAACGCTAGCTTTCGGCTTCACCCAGTCTGAGGTACACATCCTGCTGACCCGGCAGTAATAATCGCAGAGGTGTTCCCCTTATGCCCTAGCCGAATTAACGGGAACGTAGGGCATAAATACAAGAGCCAGGCAACCCAGCTTGGCCAAAACTTAAGTCATATCGATGCATATAATGGCAAAGAAAAGGTACATGCGGAAGAATAACACATGTGCGGGGCATGAAGCCCAGATAAATAATAAGCTTCTGTGTAAGAAGCCCCCAGGTATAATGAGCGCGGTAAGCGCGTCAATAGTGTGCAAGCAAGGCACAAGTTGGCCCTTGAATGCCTTGAGAAAGAATAAAAGAAAGAAAGAGAGAAAAGATAGATAATGTATATGAAAAAAATGGACAGAGGAAGGAGACGAACATAGAGTCGGGCACTCGGCATAGAATCTTCGGAGCCTGGCTGCGTTCCATGGGTTCGGCTCAAGTCGATTATTCGATGCATCCTCCAGGTGGTACGCTCCACCGGTCAGAACTTGGTCAATAATGAAGGGACCTTCCCATTTGGGCTTGAGCTTGGTCTTTTTCTTCTCCGGCAGGCGTAGAACTAACTCGCCAACATTATAAGTTTTGGCTCGTACTTCTCTGCTTTGGTATCTGTGAGCCTGTTGCTGATAGAATGTGGAACGGGCTTTTGCCAGGTCGTGCTCTTCCTCCAGGGTGTCCAGACTGTCCTGCCGATCGAGCTCGGCTTCTCTTTCTTCGTACATGCGCACTCGAGGTGAGTCATGAATTATGTCGCAGGGCAAAACCGCCTCTGCGCCGTACACCATAAAGAAGCATGTGTATCCAGTAGTACGATTTGGCGTGGTCCGCAGCCCCCAGAGTACGGAGTCGAGATCCTCTACCTAGTGCGTGTTAGACTCCTTTAAGGACCGCACTAATCTAGGTTTGATGCCGCTCATGATAAGACCATTTGCTCGCTCAACTTGGCCGTTGGTTTGTGGGTGATAGACAGAAGCATAATCGATCTTGATGCCCATGTTGCTGCACCAGAGTTTTACCTCGTCGGCCGTGAAGTTCGTGCCGTTGTTAGTGATGATGTTTTGGGGACGCCATAACGGTGTACAACCCCGGATATGAAGTCTATCACCGGTCCAGATTCGGCCGTTTTAACAGGTTTGGCTTCTATCCATTTGGTGAATTTATCCACCATGACCAGTAAGTATTTTTTCTTATGGGTTCCCCCTTTAAGGGGTCCAACCATGTCAATCCCCCAGACCGCGAAGGGCCAGGTAATGGGGATTGTTTGGAGGGCGGTGGGTGGCATGTGGCTTTGGTTTGCAAAAAGCTAGCAACCGACGCAGCATTGGACCAAGTCTTGTGCGTCTGCCCGGGCCGTCGGCCAATAAAAACCTGTACGGAAGGCCTTGCTTACAAGGGCCCGGGCTGCGGCGTGGTGGCCACCGAGTCCAGCATGAATTTCTGCCAAAAGCTTCCGCACTTCCTCTTCGAAGATGCACCTTTGAAGGACTCCGGTAGTGCTTTTTTTATACAGCTCTCCCTCTTGGACCCTGTAGGCTTTAGATCGCCGCACTATGCAGCGTGCCTCATTTTGGTCCTCGGAAAGTTCCTGCCTAGTTAGGTAGGCCGGGAATGGTTCTGTCCACGGGGCGATGATGGCCATTATTATATGGGCTGAAGGTGTTATTCAGTGGTAGAGCCTCCAATTATGTCAGAGTGTTCGGTATCGGGCATTTTGGCCGGGTCCGGACTATTGTTACCGGTGTCCCCTTCCCATACCATGGATGGCTTAAACAACCTCTCCAAAAAGATGTTGGGGGGGACCGCATCACGTTTTGCGCCGATGCGGGCGAGGATATCCGCCGCCTGATTGTTTTCCCGAGCCACATGCGGAAATTCGAGCCCCTCAAACCGAGCTGACATCTTTAGGACGGCGTTTCGATAGGCCGCCATCTTCGTATCCTTGGCATCGAAGTCTCCATTTATTTGGGATATTGCAAGGTTCGAATCCCCACACACCTCCAGGCGTTGAATGCCCATACAAACTGCCATCCGAAGACCATGTAATAGGGCTTCGTATTCGGCTATGTTGTTGGAGTCTGTATACAGTATCTGCAGTACGTATTGAACTCTATCTCCGGTTGGGGACGTCAGGACGACGCCAGCCCCCAGACCAGCCAGCATTTTGGAGCCGTCGAAGAGCATGATCCAATTGGAGTATGTGCCGTATTCTTTAGGGAGTTCGGCTTCCATCCATTCAGCGACAAAGTCGGCCAATACTTGCGATTTAATGGCTCGCCGGGGTTTGTATGTTATGTCGAACGGGAGAAGCTCAATGGCCCATTTGGCAATCTGGCCCGTGGCATCGCGGTTGTTTATAATATCATTAAGTGGCACTTCCGAGGCTACTGTAATCGAACACTCTTGAAAGTAGTGTCGCAGCTTCTGGGATGCCATGAATACCGCATAGGCTATCTTTTGATAATGTGGGTACCGTGATTTGCATGGAGTGAGGACAGTGGATACATAATATTCCAGCTTTTGAAGGGGGATTTATGTCCATCCGTTTCTCGTTCAACGACGAGCACTGCGCTTACAACCTGATGAGTTGCCGCAATGTACAACAGCATTGGTTCGCCGATGTTTGATGCGGCCAGGATTGGGTTGGTTGCTAGTATGGCTTTTATTTCTTCCAATCCGGCTGTGGCAGCGTCCGTCCACTCGAAGTGTTCGGTGTGCCGAAGGAGGCGATAAAGGGGTAATGCCTTTTCTCCTAAGCAGGAGATAAAGCGGCTTAGAGCCACCACACATCCGGTTAATTTCTGGATTTGTTTGAGGTCCTATGGGATAGCCAACTATGACAGAGCTCGGATTTTGGCCGGATTTACTTCAATTCCTCTACTAGATACAATGAAACCCACGAGCTTTCTGGCTGGTACACCGAAAATGCATTTTTCCGGATTGAGCTTGATGTGTATGTTCGGAGGTTGTTGAATGTGAGCCTCAAGTCATCTATTAGAGAGTCGGCGTGTTTGGTTTTGACGACCACATCATCTACGTATGCCTCTACTATTTTGCCGATCTGTTTCTCTAGACATGTCTGAATCATGCGCTGATATGTTGCGCCGGCGTTTTTGAGCCCAAAAGGCATTGTGTTGAAACAGAAGGGGCCGTATGGTGTGATAAATGCTGTTGTGGCTTGGTCGGACTCCGCCATCTTGATTTAGTGGTAGCCGGAGTATGCATCGAGGAAACACAATGAATCGTGTCATGCGGTAGCATCGATAATTTGATCGATGCGGGGGAGGGGGAAGGGATCCTTTGGGCAAGCCTTGTTGAGGTCCTTGAAATTGACACATAGGCTAGTTCCTCTCCCATAGCTTGTCTCTTAGGTTCAGAGAAACACCGAAGAGTCTGCTTGACCGGCTTGAATCCCTTTAGAATTTTAAGGCTGTGCTCGGCCAGCCTGCGTGGGATTCCTGGCATGTCTGAGGGGTGCCAGGCGAATATGTCCCAATTCTCACGCAGGAACTCGCGTAGTGCGGCGTCCATGGCGGGGTTTAACTGTGCCCCGATGGAGGCTGTTTTTGTAGGGTCCGTTGGGTGGACTTGGAATTTGACTATTTCATCCGCTGGTTTAAAAGAGCTGGACTTGGATCTCTTGTCAAGTATCACATCGTCCCTGTCCACTGTGGAGCGTAGCGGAGTTAATTCCTCGGCCGAAAGGGCTTCGGATAATGCCTCGAGGGCCAATGCGACTGTTTTTTTTCGGCGTAGAGTGCTCTGTCCGGATCACTAGCAAGAGTGATGATTCCGTTGGGCCCGGGCATTTTGAGCTTCATGTACCCGTAATGGGGTATGGCTTGGAAGATCGTGAACGCCTCCCGCCCTAAAAGGGCGTGATATCTGCTACTGAACGGGGCCACTTGGAATGTAATTTCTTCGGACCTTTAGTTCTCCGACGTGCCGAATACCACATCTAGTGTGATTTTCCCAGCACAGCGTGCTTCCCGACTGGGGATGATTCCTTTGAAGGTTGTGCTGCTTTGCTCAACGTTCTAGTCTATTTCCATTTTTTGAAGAGTTTCCTCATAGATGAGGTTTAATCCACTGCCGCCGTCCATGAGTACTTCGGTGAGTCGAAAGCCGTCCACAATTGGACTGAGGACCAGTGCAGCTAGTGCTCGGGCTGTTTGGAATTTAGGTTCGTCACTGGCATTGAAGGTAATAGCCGTGTCACTCCATGGATTAATCGCTGCCACGTGGCAGATTTTGGCAAGGCTGCGGAGTGTTCGCTTGTGCCTATTATTTGATGCGAAGGTCTCAAAGACTATTAATACCGTATTGTTATCCCCGGGATGGTGCTCTGTGGCATCTGGGATGAGAAGATCCTCGCCGCTTTTGGCCACCTGCTGGAGTATCCAACATGCTCTAAGGCTGTGTGTTGGTATGGTATCAGCTGTACTATGAATTTTGCAGGGTCCATTGAGCCATCCCTCCAATAAGGTTCCACGCCCTGTAGAGGGTTTTTGCTTCTTTGTAATTAACTCGGGTGTCTTATGATAGTGCACCTTTTTACTTTGGACTGGGTGTATATTCGGAGCCGGATTATCCCAAAATTTTGTTTCAGTTTTCCAGGCACTTTCCATCGCACAGTACTTTCGTACTATGGATGCCAAGTCGGCGAAGCGTCATATGTCACGGCGACTTATGGCGTTAAGGATTCCCTTGTCTGTGCAATTATTGCAGACCAATGAGACGGCATCTTCCTCGCGACAGTCCTTAACTTTGTTCATCACAAGGAGGAATCTGGCCCAATAATGATGTACTGTTTCCTGGGGCGCTTGCGTGATGTGGGAAAGATCGTTTATGTTTGGGTGGGTGGGTGGATTTGAGTCCGAACCCTTACCCGATCTGAGACCCAGGGGCCGAGGAGTTTCCCATCTTGGAAGTTCGGGTTTCGGGATGTTGCCTGATAAGTCTGGCCCACTGCCTGACTCTAGGTTCAAGGCTTGGGTGATGTCCTCCCGAAAATGGGTATCCGGCTCGGAGAGCTCAGGAATCCGGACATAGTTAGTTCTCAAGATAGAGGAAGAATCACCGCATTGTTCCTCCACCACCGCAATATGATGGGTGACCGGTGGAGAGTTAATCTCCCTTTGATCGGGTTTAAGCCCAATCCGATCGTAGTCCGTAGCGACTCCCAAGGCGGCGATGCGATCCAAGAGCTCGTTTAGGGAAGAGAGCTCCATTGGATCCATCTTCTCGGCAAATTCCGAGCCGACATGGAGGCTGTTTTCGATGACCCGGGAAGTCATCGTCGGTGCAGCAGCCGAACGGGCGGTCATGATGAAACTTCCTAGCCGGAGAGTTTGGCCGACAGCCAGGGCTCCCCCGGCGGTAATGTTGTTTTTAACAATGAGACGAGGCATCCTTCCTTACGGTGACGGCACAGTGGAACTCTCAATGAAAGCACCAATGTCGGTGTCAAAACTAGCGGATCTCGGGTAGGGGGTCCCGAACTGTGCGTCTAAGGCGGATGGTAACAGGAGGTAGGGGACACGATGTTTACCCAGGTTCGGGCCCTCTTGATGGAGGTAATACCCTACGTCCTGCTTGATTGTTCTTGATAATATGAGTAGTACAACAGTTGATCTACCACGAGATCGAAGAGGCTAAACCCTAGAAGCTAGCCTATGGTATGATTGTTGTTGGTCCTACGAACTAAACCCTCCGGTTTATATAGACACCGGGGGGCTAGGGTTACACAGAGTCGGTTACAAGGAAGGAGATCTACATATCCATACTGCCAAGCTTGCCTTCCACGCCAAGGTGAGTTCCATCCGGACACGGGACGAAGTCTTCAATCTTGTATCTTCATAGTCCAACAGTCCGGCCAAAGGATATAGTCCGGCTGTCCGGATACCCCCTAATCCAGGACTCCCTCGGTGACCTACAAACTAGGATGGAGGGAGTAGTACTATGCCTTACGCCCGCTCCCTCGCCCACGCGCGCGGTGGCTTACAGGACGAGGAGAAAATTTTACTACTCCCTCCGTTTATTCCTCATCCCTACCTTGGTTAGAGATATTATCATATTGTTTGGAATATATGTCCTTTAGTAGATTTCAATATGAACTACTAGTACATACTCCAAACACTAATGTATACAGACGTATTTTAGAGTGTAGATTCACTCATTTTGCTCCGTATGTAGTCCATATTGAAACAGACGTAATAGTACACACTCTCCCTCGCCCCTCGACCCTCGCCCACGTGGTGGACGTGCATCAATTCATTCGGTCTCATATAGCCAGAACGATATATACTGCAGTACTGTTATTGCTCGACTTCTCGAAGAGGCGAAGAGCCAATCGCATGGTTAATATTTTGGAGATGCCAAGCGCAAGGTTTATAGGAGAACGAGTGGTAGGTGCTCCGTCATTTATAAATATAGTTTTTTTCTTCAGTGGCACGTACGCAATATAAATAGGTTCATACGGAGAGAAAAGGAAACCGCTCCACTATATACATAGGCAGAACGAGCCTACACGGTTGCTTGCTGGGGTTGCTCTCTTCATACTCTCTCACACAAAACGACTGTGGCCACATCTCTAACATCCTGGCGGATCACGTCCGCCGGGGGAAGCGGTGGATGCTTAGTGTAGATGCGGTCGCCGTCGCCGACGGTGAAAACCCACTGTCGACACGTCCCGATCAGGGGTCCCAACCGTTCTCTATCACAAAGGCAGTGAGGTTGCCTTCGCCCCTTGCTCACTGCCGCGACGTGGGCAGTTACCGCCTCCCGCCGCCCTCCTCTAGGTTGAACTACGTCCCGGCATCCCTCAGGTACAACTCCCTTTACAACACAACTGCTCCAGCTGCCCACATCACTCCATGTGAATATTTCTCTACTTCTTTGCCCCACACATACCTCTACTGGCTTCTACGTACTGTATTTGTGATGAGTTTATGTCTCATCAACTAGTCCCAGTAATCTCATTCTAATCACGCTTCTTCAATTTCTTTGCCACAGGGATTGTAGCGACCCGACCTCAGACGGTCAAGTCTCCGTGTTTAAGTGTCATCCCTGGATCGGTATTGCTGACACACATAGTACTTGAGGATTTATAACAGAGTTCAATCACACACTTATTACATCGAATGTCTCAAAAGAGAACTTATTACAATAATGTGGCAGAATGCCATCTAAATAAGATAACAGCGGAAGCTTCGAAGGTAGTAGAGTCCATCCAACACCGCGGCAAAACTGAGTGCATGACAACGACCTAGCACACCTTACTCTTCGTTTGAGAAGTCTGCAACATAATACATTGTAGCCTGTGTAGGTCAGCACATGGAATATGGTGACAAGATAACACTATAGAGCAATGAAGAGATAACAGCTATCACTACATGCATATTTGGCTGGTGGAGGCTCTATGGTTATCATTTGCATAAAGCTAATTTTTTCCTACAACAAAGGAATAAATTTTATTTAACTACAAAGTTTTTTGAAAACATTGAGAAGGTTCCTCCAACTCAATCCCAAAATAATAGTTATAACCCAACAAATTAATTAAGTAAAGTGTTGAGATCAAATCAATATTTCAAGTACCAGATACTCAAGATGTCCATAACCGGGGACATGGCTAACCATGATTAGTTTGTACACTCCTCATAGGTTTGCGCACTTTTCCCCACAAGACTCGATCTCCTCCGTTGTATTTCTCGCACTGCATGGTGTTTGAGAAATAGATGACCGAGACACAGTCTTTTCGAAGAGGTCCCCTTAACCGATAGATAGGCCGGTACACCTACAATCCCCTACATCTGCTAGCCCAACATGGAAAGGATTCCCATAACTTACACAACTATGCCAGAGCCCATAATGGCATGTGGCTGCACACGGAAGTTTCTAGCATGAATAATCTTATGATCCCTTTGAGCCTGGGTGGAAAACCATAGGATGATCACACGGGTACTCCAGGATATCCTAGGACACCAGTGAATTGCTCCAGGTGCCCGGGCAACCACTGGGTGCTCCAGGGTGCCCCAACCAATCCACCCAGATGTGTATTGAAATAGCCACCTTAAGTTTAACCATTAATTAACAATAAGTCTCACATCTGTCATGAATCACTCAAAACCAAACCACGTCTACAAGCATAGCATAGCAATATAAGCATAACGTAGTAACACCCAAGGGTTCGAATATAAAAGGGCAATAGGTTCTACCTCTTCAACTACTTCCCAAAACCCACATGTTAACAGATCCTACTCATGCAATGTTTGAGGGTTGAAACTAATGCATAAAAACTGGGTATTAAAGGGGTATGATCAAAGTGTTACTTGCCTTGCTGACGATCTGAAAACCCTAGAGATTCGTAGTAGCAAGCCTCGCACTCCGGAAACTCTATCGTGAACAAACAATAGCATACATAAGATCTCAAGCATAAGATGCAAGGGTAAAACTCAAAAGAAAAGATCCAAACTAAAAGTTCAAGTGAAGAGCTTCGATTTGCAAAAGGAATCATTCAAATCAGAGTTATAAACTCAAACTACGATCAAAAGAAGTTCGACTTCAAATCTGCTTGAAACCAAATTTTAAATTACCAAAACCATGTTCAAGTTGATTATCTGGACAGAGGGGATCAAGACGAAGATTTTGGCGTTGGTTTCACTGGATTTGGATAAACGAGTAAAAAGTGACGAGGGTTTGAAGTTTAGGGACTAATCTGTGATAAAAGTATTCGTGGATAGGTCCCTGGCCAAAAAATTAAAAATAAAAGAAAAATCTAACGAACGAACGTTCGCAAACAGAGGCTAACGAACGAACATGTTCTCTATAAGAAACTAATGGGTGAACGTCCGCTAATTAGCGAACCCTAAAAATAAAACAGATCTAATAAAATAAACCAAGATTAGAAAAAAAAATCAGCTGGGGTTTTCTTGGTTTTATACCGGTTCGGGAAAAAGGAAAATAGGCGGCGGCGGCGTTCTCCGGCGAGGCGGCGCAGCACGGCAGGGGGCAGGGGGGGAGCGGCGCTGCAGCGGCGGAAGGCAATGCGGGGTGGTGTGGCGCGGGGACGCGAGCGGCAGGCGGCGGCTTCGGCGGCGCGGCGGTGGTGGGTGGCGAGGTGAGAAGAGGGTCGGGGGCGATTTATAAAGCCTGGGGGTGGTGGCTCGGGCGCGGCGGCGTCGGGCGGGAGGCGGACTCCGACGCGGCTCGGGGACAAGGCGGTGGCGAGCGGGCTGGCTGGGCCTTCGGTCTAGGTCGGTCCGGAGAGATTTTTTTAATAAATTTCGCCACGGAGGAAAATCCTAATAAAATATAAAAAACAATCTAAAAATACCAGAAACAATTTTCACCGTCCAAACCTAATATTTAGGACAAGATGAACATTTTTCTGGCCTAAAATGCAATTTTCAAAAAATGCAAGTTTTTCTCGAATTCAAATAAAATACGAATAAAATAATAATTTGATTTTAAAATTTCTTCTCCAATATTTCTCTCTTGTTGAAGATGTCATTTTATCTTCTGTCCTTAATTTTTGTTATTGGAAATAATTGGAGAGAAAATATTAAAATCAAATTGATCCTTTCTTGGTTCCTTGAGTTGCTTAAGATTTCTATGATCACAACCAAATGCAAACAAAAATATGATATGCATATGATGTCCTATGTATAACATCGAAATTGAAAATTGGGATGTTACAAACCTACCCCCCTTAAGATGAATCTCACCCTCGAGATTCGGGTTGGCTAGAAAATAGGTGTGGGTGGTCTTTCTGTAGGTTTTCCTCTCGTTCCCAGGTGGCTTCCTCCTCGGTATGGTGACTCCACTGAACTTTGCAAAACTTGATAACCTTGCTGCATGTAACTCGGCTGGCAAACTCGAGAATCTTGACTGGTTTCTCCTTGTAGGTTAGGTCACTCTCCAACTGAATTGCTTCCAGGGGCACTGTATCTCTTAGAGGTATATCGGCCGTCTCTGCATGGCACTTCTTCAACTGGGAAACATGAAACACATCATGAACTCCTGACAGTCCTTCGGGTAACTCCAGCTTGTAGGCCACTTCTCCCATACGTTCCAAAACTCGATATGGTCCTACAAATCTCGGGGCTAACTTTCCTTTAACTCCGAATCGTTTAACTCCTCGCAGTGGTGACACACGAAGGTATGCTTTATCTCCAATTTCATAGACTACCTCCTTGCGTTTCATATCGGCATAACTCCTCTCCCTGGATTGAGCTACCTTCAGTCTATCGCGAATTAACTTAACCTTCTCTTAAGACTCCTTGATTAAATCTAGTCCAAACAACTGATAGTCTCCAACTTCATCCCACATCAATGGTTTCCTGCACCTTCTTCCATACAAAGCTTTGAAAGGGCCATCTTCAAACTAGCTTGGTAACTGTTGTTGTATGAGAACTCTGCGTAAGGAAAATTATCATCCCAACTAGATCCATAATCTAGCGCACAAGTTCTCAACATGTCCTCCAGAATCTGATTGACTCTTTGAGTTTGTCCATCTGTCTGCGGATGAAAGGTTGTACTGAATTCTAACCTGGTACCCAAAGTCTCATGCAACTGATTCCAAAAGTTCGAAGTAAACTATGTTCCTCTATCTGATATGATGGTCCTCGAAACTCCATGCAGACATACGATCCTGGTCATATATATCCTGGCCAACTTCGCACTCGTATAAGTGATTTTCACAGGGATAAAGTGAGCCACTTTGGTTAAGCGATCAACTACTACCCAGACGGAATCATAACTTGATCGTGTCCTGGGTAATCTGGTGATGAAATCCATGCCAAGTTTGCCCCACTTCCATTCAGGTATCGACATAGGCTGAAGTAAACCTGCTGGCTACTGATGTTCTGCCTTAACTCTCTGACATACATCACATACTGCTACATACTCAGCAATATCCTTCTTCATACGGGTCCACCAGAAACATTCATTCAAATCCAAATACATTTTGTCATTCCCGGGGTGAATCGAGTATGGCGAGTCATGAGCCTCCTGTAGTATTAACTTCCTGATCTATGCCTCATTGGGCACATAAATATGATCCTCAAACCATAAAGTTTCGTGCTCATCCTCACGAAAACCTTTGGCCTTTCCTTTGCTCGTCTTCCCCTTTATCTTAGCAATTTCCTTGTGATTCGTCTGGGGTTCTCGAATCTTTCCCAATAACGTAGACTGAACCTCCATTGCTGCAACAAAACCTCTTGGAACTATCTCCAAACGAAGTTCCTTGAGATCATCGACTAACTCCTGCGGTAATCCTCCACTTATGAGGGTATTGACATAACTCTTGCGGATCAAAGCATCTTCTATGACATTGGCCTTTCCTGGATGATAATGTAGCTTCATATCATAATCCTTTATGAGTTCCAACCATCTCCTATGCCTGAGATTCATCTTCTTCTGTGCGAAAATATACTTCAAACTCTTGTGATCCATGTATACATCGCAACAGTTTCCAATAAGAAAATGTCTCCAGGTTTTGAGTGCATGCACTACGGCTGCTAACTCCATATCATGCGTGGCATAATTCAACTCATGAGGTCGAAGCTGATGTGAGGCATATGAAACAACTCTTTCGTTTTGCATTAGTACACCTCCAAGTCCCAAGCGAGAAGCGTCGCAATAAACTTGGAAATCCTTGCGTATATCCGGAAGGATAAGCACTAGGGTTGTGACCAAATGTTTCTTCAACTCCTGAAAACTAGCCTCACATTCCTCCGTCCATTTGAACTTGGTGTCCTTCTTCAACTTTCTGTCATGGGTTTCGCAATCTTGGAAAAAATCTCAATGAACCTCTTGTAGTATCTTTCGAGTCCCAGAAAACTGTGGATCTCCCCAACTGAGGTGGGTGCCAACCACTCAGTGACAGACTGAACCTTGGTAGGGTCTACTACTATACCTTCTCTTGATATAACGTCTCCGAGAAATCCAATTTCTTTCAACCAAAACTCACATTTGCTGAACTTGGCATATAGCTGGTGTTTTCTGAGCTTCTCGAGAACTAAGCACAAATGTTCCTTGTGTTCCTCTTCATTCTTCGAGCACACCAATATTTCATCAATGAACACTACAACAAACTTGTCCAAGAACTCCATGAACACCATATTCATCATAGTCATAAAATAGGCCGGGGCGTTAGTCAATCCAAAATACATGATCGTGTACTCATATAGCCCATACCTTGTGGTAAAGGTTGTCCTAGGTATATCATGTTCTCAGATCTTCAGCTATGGTATCCTGATTGAAGATCGATCTTGGAGAATACTTTAGCTCGCTGTAGTTGGTCAAACAAATCATTGATGATCGGTAGTGGGTACTTGTTCTTGATCGTCATTCAATGCCCAATAATCAACAACCATTCTCAAAGATCCATCCTTCTTCTCAACTAAGAGCACTGGCGCTCCCCATGATGATGAACTTGGTCGAATGTAACCTTTCTCCAATAACTCCTTAATCTGCTTCTTAATTTCCTCCAGATCATTTGCCGGCATCCGATACGGTCTCTTTGATATAGGTATGGTGCCTGGCAACATCTCTATTAAAAATTCTATGTCTCGATCTGGTGGCATGCCTGGTAATTCCTCTAGAAATACATCCGGGCAATCCTTCAGAACAGGCACTTCTTCCTAAACAACCCCCGAGAGTGAATTTACTTGACTCCTCCTTGGCGCATGCCTAGACACATACTTGATCCTTTTACCCTCTAGGGTGGTGAGGAGAATTGTCTTACTAGCACAATCGATATTTCCTCCATACATCGATTGCCAATCCATGCCTAGTATCACATCAAATCCTTGTGACTCCAGAATTATTAGGTCTGAGGGGAAAACATGTCTACCTATGGTCAATGGCATCTGAAAACATCCTCTGCTTGCTATATACTCCGGTCCTGGAGAACTTACTAACATAGGTGTCTTAAGGGCTTTGGTGGGCAGCTTAAACTTATCCACAAATCCCCTTGATATGTATGAATGCGATGCACCAATGTCAAAAAGAACAGTAGCAGTAAATGAATTAATCAAAAACTTACCAATAACTGCATTCGGCTGCTCTTCAACTTCCTCCACGTTAACGTGGTTCACCTATCCTCGGGTGAAAGGGTTGGGCTTCTTCCCAGAACTTCCATTGCCATTTCCATTCTTTGCTTCAGGACACTCGGTTGCGTAGTGTCCAGTCTTCCCACACTTGAAACAAGTAATGTGACTTAGATCCTTCTTGGTGGGTGTAGTGGGGTTGAAACGGTTCTGACCGTTGTTTCCTCCATTCCCATTACCATTTTTGGGGCCACTGTGTTTATGTGAACTTCCTTCATTGTGAGTGTGGCCTCCATGGTAATGATGGTATGTCCTCCCGAGTTCGGGGTAAAACGAGGCTTCTGCTATGCTCCAGAGTTGTACTTCCCCTGTCGATACTTCCTTTTGCGGCTCTCTATCTGCTCCTTCTTGCCTTCAATCATAAGAGCCCTATCTACCAACTCCTGATAGTTAGTGAATGTTGCCACCATCAACTGCATACTCAGGTCGTCATTTAGCCCTTCAATAAACTTCTCCTACTTTGCGGCATCTGTGGCCACATCATCTGGGGCATAGTGAGCTAACTTACTAAACTCGTCTACGTACTGCCCCATGGTGTGATTTCCGTGGCATAAGTTGCGAAACTCACGCTTGCTCATGCTCATAGCTCCGGTTGAGACATGTCCTTTGCGGAAAGCTTCCTGAAACTGATCCCAAGTGACATTGGTTATGGGGAAAGTGGCTGTGTAGTTCTCCCACCATGAGGCTGTGGGTCCAACCCATTGATGTGTGGCCACGCGCACCTTCTCAGCATCTGTGCAACCTGCGGTGGTCAGCTCCCTTCCAATCATGTGGAGCCAGTCATCAGAAACTATCGGCTTGGTGCTGCTAGAGAACACCAGTGGATTCAACCTCAGAAAACGGGCTAAGTTGTCAACTGGAGGTGGTGGTGGTGGATCGTTGTTGTTGTTGTTGTTGTTGTTGTTGTTGTTGTTGTTGTTGTTGTTGTTGTTGTTGTTGTTGTTGTTGTTGTTGTTGTTGTTGTTGTTGTTGTTGTTGTTGTTGTTGTTGTTGTTGTTGTCTTGGTTCTATACTAGCAACTGCGTCAAGGCATTCTGCTGTTGGATCAACTAAGTGAGCTCCAGTGGGAAGACAAATTCGGGGTCACGTCTCGGAGGCATCTGATAGGTTTAAAGGGTTGAGAATAGAATAGAGTGAGGTCTAAAGAGAGATCACTACCCATATGCACATGAGACAAACACATTCATTTCACACCACTCAATTCAAACAAGATCATACAATCGATCTAAACTACCGTTACAAAAAGCTCAGACTATTACTATATACATGGTAGAATACTACTAATAATATGGTGGTCGACTAGAAATTTTGATCGGTGGACGACTCCATGATATCTGCTCCAGCTTCGTCTTCATAATCATCATCACTATCAGGGTCGGAGTCGGTGTCGTCGATTATGATGTAGTCTTTAGGGTGGTTGTCCTCTTCAGGTTCGGGATCTCCCAAGAATACTCCTAGCTTCTTCTTCATGTCTTCATTCTTCTCCAGTAGTACTGCAATTTCTTCTTCATATCCATCATGTGTAGACTTGAGTTCCTCTTCTAGCTCCATGTTCCTGGTCATCACTTTCTTCATGTCTATCATGTTGGCGCACATCTGGTTCTCTTGATGACGAATGTGCTGGTTTAACTCCTGGATGTAGGCTGCAATGGATTTATCGCTCCTGGTGCAAATCATCTCACATTGCTCATCTCGGCGTCCACATATCTGGTAGATGGTGTCCTTAAGATCCTTGTGGTATACCTCGCCAATGCGTCCCATGGAGATGTGGGCGGCCATGCTCTTTCCTAGACTCCAGGTTGGTGCATCAAAGGAAAACTCTACGGGCTCAGTAACTAGTGTGAATGTCCTTCCTGGAACATGTACTTGAATTGTCCAGCGCTCTTCTTTAGGTGGAGTGGTGGTGTAGGTCCCGATGAAGCTTGGTATTCCAATCCTCACGTACCTAGTGACTTCCTTCAAATGTCGTCCTAAAGGGGTGTCATCATCCGGTTGAGAAAACTTGTTCCTTGGGTCCGCTATAGAGTAGAAAATAGAGAGGAGTCAGAAATGAGTAGAGAAGAGTATCCTATGGCTTTGTCCTAGTGGTCGTGCCCTACAGTCAGCATGTGCTCTGATACCATCTTGCGACCCGACCTCAAATGGTCAAGTCTCTGTGTTTAAGTGTCATCCCTGGATCGGTATTGCTGACACACACTGTACTCGAGGATTTATAACAGAGTTCAATCACACACTTATTACATTGAATGTCTCAAAAGAGAACTTGTTACAATAATATGGCTGAAGGCCATCTAAATAAGATAACAGTGGAAGCTTCGAAGGTAGTAGAGTCCATCCAACTCCACGGCAAAACTGAGTGCATGACAATGACCTAGTGCACCTTACTCTTCGTCTAAAAACTCTACAACATAATACGTTGCAGCCTGTGTAAGTCAGCACATGGAATATGCTGGCAAGATAACACTATAGAGCAATGAACAGATAACAGCTATCACTACATGCATATTTGGCTGGTGGAGGCTCTATGGTTATCATTTGCATAAAGCTAATTTTTCCCTACAACAAAGGAATAAATTTTATTTAACTACGAAGTTTGTTGAAAAGATTGAGAAGGTTACTCCAACTCAATCGCAAAATAATAGTTATAACCCAACAAATTAATTAAGTAAAGTGTTGAGATCAAATCAATAATTCTAGCACCAGATACTCAAGATGTCCATAACCAGGGACATGACTAACCATGATTAGTTTGTACACTCTGCAGAGGTTTGCGCACTTTTCCCCACAAGACTCGATCTCCTCCATTGTATTTCTCGCACTGCATGGTGTTTGAGAGATAGATGACTGAGACACAGTCTTTCCGAAGAGGTCCCCTTAACTGATAGATAGGCCGGTACACCTACAATACCCTACATCTACTAGCCCATCATGGAAAGGATTCCCACAACTTACTCAACTATGCCAGAGCCCATAATGATGTATGGCTGCACACGAAAGTTTCTAGCATGAATAATCTTATGATCCCTTTGAGCCTGGGTGGCAAACCATAGGATGATCACACGGGTACCCCGAGATATCCTAGGACAACACTTGATTGCTCCAGGTGCCCGGAAAACCACTGGGTGCTCCAGGGTGCCCCAACCAATCCACCCAAATGTGTATTAAAGTAGCCACCTTAAGTTTAACCATTAATTAATAATAAGTCTCACATCTATCATGGAACACCCAAAATCAAACCACGTCTACGAGCATAGCATAGCATAGCAATATAAGCATAACGTAGTAACACCCAGGGGTTTGAATATACAAGGGAAATATGTTCTACCTCTTCAACTACTTCCGAAAACCCACATGTTAACAGATCCTACTCATGCAATGTTTGAGGGTTGAAACAAATGCATAAAAACTGGGTATTAAAGGGGTTTGATCAAAGTGTTACTTGCCTTGCTGACGATCTGAAAACCCTAGAGATTCATGGTAGCAAGCCTCGCACTCCGAAAACTCTATCATGAACAAACAATATCATACATAAGCACTCAAGCATAATATGCATGGGTAAAACTCAAAAGAAAAGATCCAAACTGAAAGTGAAAGTGAAGAGCTTCGATTTGCAAAAAGAATCAATCAAATCGGAGTTATGAAACTCAAACTGCGATCAAAAGAAGTTCGAATTCAAATCTTCTTGAAACCAAATTTTAAATTATCAAAACCATGTTAAAGTTGATTATCTGGACAAAGGGGATCAAGATGAAGATTTTGGCATTGGTTTCACTGGATTTGGATAAACGAGTAAAAAGTAACGAGGGTTTGAAGTTCAGGGACTAATATATGATAAAGTATTCGCGGACAGTTCCCTGGCCAAATAATTAAAAATAAAAGAAAAATCTAACAAACGAACGTTCGTAAACAGAGGCTAACGAACGAACATGTTCTCTATAAGAAACTAATGGGTGAATGTTCGCTAATTAGCGAACCCTAAAAATAAAACCGATCTAATAAAATAAACCAAGATTAGTAAAGGCCGGGGTTTTCTCGGTTTTATATCGGTTCTGGAAAAAGAAAACCGGCGGCGGCGTTCTCCGGTGAGGCGTCTCCGGCGAGGCAGCGCGGCATGGCAGCATGCAACAGGGAGCGGCATGGCAGCGACAGAAGGCCGCGCGGGGTGGTGTGGCGGTGCGGCTCGGAGGCGGCGGCTTCGGCGGCGCGGCGGTGGTGGGTGGCGAGGTGAGGAGAGGGCCGGGGGCGGCTTATAAAGCCCAAGGGGGTGGTGGCTTGGGCGAGGGGCAAGGCGGCGGGGTGGTGGAATCCGGCCCAGACTCGGGCGCGGCGGCGTCGGGCGGGAGGCGAACTCCGGCGCGGCTCGGGGACGAGGTAGTGGCGTGTGGGTCGGCTGGGCCTTCGGCCCACTTCGGTCCGGAGTGATTTTTTTAAATAAATTTCACCGCGGAGGAAAAATCCTCATAAAATATTAAAAAAATCTAAAAATACTAGAAACAATTTTCACCGTCCAAACCTAATATTTAGGACAAGATGAAGATTTTTCTGGCCTAAAATGCAATTTTCAAAAAATGCAAGTTTTTCTCTAATTCAAATAAAATAGCAAATAAAATACGAATAAAATAATAATTTGATTTTAAAATTTCTTCTGCAATATTTCTCTCTTATTGAAGAAGTCATTTATCTTCCCTCCTTACTTTTTGTTATTGGAAATAATTGGAGAGAAAATATTAAAATCAAATTGATCCTTTCTTCAAATTTGAATTAAATTCAAATATGAAAAAAGTGCGAAACCTCCAACTCTCTCCTTGGGTCCTTGAGTTGCTTAAGTTTTCTAGGATCAGAACCAAATGCAAATAAAAATATGATATGCATATGATGCCCTATGTATAACATCCAAATTGAAAATTGGGATGTTATAGGGATGCTCATCTAGATTTTGGTGAAACTGCACAAAATGATCTGATGGTCAAAGGGTTGCAAACTTCATTTCTTCGGAAGCTCCAACGTTGTCAGCAAATTAAAGCCTGGTTAGGGTTTACGGTTCATACTACCCACAGTGGGAGTAACATAGGTAGTAACATCGCACATATCTAGATAAAGTAGATGATGTGGCAAGCAATAAATGAATAAAGAGAGGAAAGTAGTAACATAGCTAGTTACTAGTAGTATGAGTAACATCACACATATTAAGGCAATATGTGTCTATAGCCTAATAAATGAAGTGTTGCATGTTATCACACATATGTTATTCCCCACTATAGAGGTAGTAACATAGACTAGTAACATGGGCATGTTACTAGTCTATGTTACTACCCATTCTGGCTAGTCTCAAGGGCTAGGGACTGCATGGATCGTTTTTTTCTTTAGCTGTATCTGTTCCTAAATAAGTGTCAACTTTAGTAGTAGTACAAAGTTTGCATAAAGTTGAGACACTTATTTTGGAACGGAGGAGTACATATTGGCTATGATCTGTCAATCATGGAGATGCAATAGCATGCATGTTAGTCTCTTTTGTATTTGATGAAATGTTGCAACGGGCAACCTTGGACGCAAGATACATGAAACAAAAGCTGGAAGCTTCATAGCATTGTACAAATTTATCTAGCTGATAAATTACAGTACGTACTATACTAGTAGTAGTACTATGTAAAGAGTTAGGTGTCGCACGGTGTCCAGAAAATATGGTGATAATGTGAGGTGGGCCATGTAATCACTGAGCCTACGTGTTTTCACTACCCTCGCACTCCTTCGCTGTAAGAATGGAGAAAATTGTAATCTAGTAGTACCTCCTTTCGCCGAAAGCGTGGGAGATCCAGCAGTCCTACCATGTCAGTAATAATGACCAATGAGTCATCAAATCACATAGACCCAGCAGTAAGTTGGACGGACGAAGCAACTATCACTCTTGAACCCGCTTCTCTCTTCAACGCAAGCGCCAGTGAGAGGTCGCGTCCGCTTTGCCCGGGCATGAATGCAGCACCAATTCTTTGGAGCGGCGCTGACTGTTCCGGGTAGGAAGCGCGCGCGGGCGATGGAGGGGCTTTGGGTGGGCCAGGCTGGTCAGGAGCGGGCATGGCAGCGGTCCGCCTGTCCCGGCCGAAAGCTCGGAAGAGTATGCACCGACTCTTGTGGCTAAATCGTATACTAAACAACATCTCTCTGTAGGAATAGGTCGATGTGTCACTCTCTCTATGACACACATGTTGTTAAACACACACGCACACGCACACAGGTTCATAGAATAGGAATATTGTGCGAGTTACTTAGGGAGCGTTTGGATCCTTAGCAAGTACTGTTTATAGCCTAGCCGGGAAAGGTTAGGAATTTGGAACTAAGAATGTAACCAAACGCTTACTCTGCCTTGTTATCTCCCCCGGAAACCCAATGCATGGAGCACAACTACGTGTTGATCAGTCAAGAAATCAAAGTCGGCTTGAGTGCGAGTTAATACGTGGCCCAACATGGTAGCTAAAACGACATCTCTTAGTTGTTGGTATTAATTGTTGCGTTTAGAGATAGAAATCAGGGCTTTGATTGGAGGAAGGAGTGGTCAAGTTTCTCCTTCTCCTCCAATCTGCTTGCACCTTGGTCCTGCTGCACCTTCTAACGTGACTGATTACACCTAGACGGAGGGAGTAGTACGAGATACGGTGGCACACTGACTTAGTTCGAATACAAGTGCCCAAAATTGTGTGCATGTTATAATAAGGATTCACTTAAAATAGTACGTGAGCGAAGAGAGGGATCATTTGGACAGTGTTCACAAGCAGTAGTGAGATGTGTGAGGTAAGATACACCGCTGGCACTTTTAATTTTTCTTATTATTTTTTTGTTTCACCCTCTGACTGGTGGGACCCAAGGTACTAGGTGGAGAGAGGTAAGGTGACTAAGGCTGCATTATTTTTCTACTACCAACACTGCTTTAAATCCCAAAGGACCTTGCCAACAAAGCCACATGACACGATTATGATTTAAATCCCAATGACTCGCACGCAAAAAAAAAACATGACATGCTTGTCACATGAATGCAGGAATGTATAAAGGTTATTTTCCTCTCGTTGAACATAATGGGAGGTGGTGTAGCTGGTTAGCATGTTCGCTCATCAAACTTGAGGTCTCGGGTTGGATAACTACAGTAGAGCATAATTTTGTTTATGTTTGACTTCTTTCTTCTAGCCAATGACAGGTAGGCCCCGCATGACAGAGAGAGAAAGTGATCTAGGGCGGTGCCAGGAGGATTCTTTGACTGGTCAAAATGGATGGATACGGAGCTATATGATCTTGTAGTGACCGTATAATCACCTCATCACGTATACGCTGCAGCCTCGACGCTTATTTTCTAGGGTTTGCACTCTTCACACTCTCTCTCCAGTATATATATACATGTTGGAGACTCAGCGCTTGTAGTTGCTCTCTTCACACTCTCTCACCCTCTCCAGATCCAAACAAGACTTCGTTGGCCTCTCTCTCTCCCCTCACTGCTGGTCAAAGAGCCGGCAGGATCCGTCTGCCGGGGAGGGAATGAGGCTTAACGCTGTTGCCGTCGGCGAGGGACGGAATCCACCACCGGCGCAGCTGTTCTCTTTAACACAGCGGCGGTGCAGGAGGGCCTCCGACCCCTTCTTCCTCGTCGTCGTACGTAGTGTGGGCCGAATGGCCTCCGGTCGTCCATCGAACCACACCCCAAGAACCTTACAGTATAATTTACTTATTCCACATGCATTGCTCTAGCTGCATGTGGGCTTTTTCTGCTTCTGCACTCGAATCTAGGTGTTGGATCAAACAGGAAAGTAGTGGGGAAAGTTGTATAGCATGAATCTAGGACGTGGTTCAAAGAGGAAAGGAATGGGGGAAAGTAGTGGGGAAAGTTGTACAGCATGAATCTAGGACGTGGTTCAAAAAGGAAAGGAAGGGGGAAAGTTGTGGGGAAAGTTGTATAGCATGAATCTAAGACGTGGTTCAAAGAGGAAAGGAATGCGGGAACGTAGTGGGGAAAGTTGTATAGCATGAATCTATGACGTGATTCAAAGAGGAAAGGAAGGGGGAAAGTACTAGTACATATTGGCTATCCAGCACCTACGTTAGTCGAAAAGGGAAAACAATGACAAACGCAGTATACACATCTGTAACGAACTGATCTTTTTGTTTTGGGGGACAAGGCTGTAGAGTTTGAGCATGACTAGATTTGCTGTGTTCACATAGGGAAAGGTGTCTAAAGATAACAAAACTGGGACCAACACAAATATGCTCCTTGGTTGTTTGTTCTTTGTTGCAACAGACTATGCATCACCCCTTCATACATCCGTAGATGCACATGGTGATGGTGCGTCCACTGTCCCGTGCAACTCTTTAGTTGTTGTTAATCTAAGGCCCTGTTTGGTTAAAAAGTCCCTAGTCCCTACCTGCTTGGTTCCAAGGACTAAACATGGACTGGAGGTTATTAAATAACATGCTAAAATACCATATTACCCCTAGTAATGAACTAATAGAGACAAGGTGCGATGCGGGGTAGGGGCAACTATTGGAAAAAGTCCCAAAAAGACTCTCCCTTGGGGTGTTCTTTCTTTAGTCCCAAATGCCCACTTTTAGTCCCTAAAAGTCCCTCTTGTTTGGTTTAGATGGGACTGACAAGGACTTTTTTTAGTCCCTACACCAAAAAGTCCCTGTAAACAAACACCCTCTAATAATGCCGCTGGAAAATTGATGCAATGCCATAGTTAAAAGCAAATTACATGTTTAACGAATTTTATTTTTAATATAATCTCTGTTAATATTAATCAATGCCACCATTTGAGAAATGCTACTGTCTTGCTTTCTTTCCCATTTAAATACGTTAGATGCTTCTTTTTGTTGGCTTCTATGTCATCCACCGTTATTGACCACTAGTTGTTTCCTTTGCACCTTTGTGTAAACAGGGTTATCTACTTCACCTTGTTGCTATTGTGACCTTTTGTTGCACTACACAAAACACTTTTGTTTTAAGAGTGTTTTGTGCAGTTCAACCAAAATGTCACACCGACAACATTGCTTGATTGCTTGATCTTAGTGGAACTGCACAAGAGGAGATCTTACTTCTTATCCGTGTTGGCAAATTTGGTTCAGATCTTCTTCTTGTGATTTGTTTGAATTCTGTGTCATGAGAGGTCAGTACTAGATTTCTTTCACATGATTGTGCAGTGTGCTTTCATATGTTGTGCTACTTGTAATGTAATGTTGCTTGATTTTAGTGAATTGCACAAATGGAGACAAGACTTCCAATCTGTATGTGCACCGTAATATCCCATTGAGGTAAGATAAGGATATTTAACAACTGTGGGCCTGTATTTTGCCACTTTCATCAGAAAATTAATGTCGTTGTTTAGTTCTATACTTGTGCTCCCTAATTGACATGCCAAATCTTACATTGAAGGCGAAGCTTGTCTGTTATTGAACCAAGTGATGAAGGGGAATAACAAGCGGAAGAAAAACAAAAATCAACTCTCGGTGCTGTAATGAAGCACTGGAACTGTGATGACACAAGTAATGATATAGTTTTGCATCTTAATTTATTGCTATGGCTGGAACGAGCAATTGTTTTCCCACTGATTTGATGCCACTCTTAATGTAATATGTAGATATCTCTACATGTGCAAACTGGGATCTTCTTTGAAGATACCATATATTTTAGTGGAACTGCACAAGAAGATGTTGGAAACATTAAACTAATCGAGGAGTATATAGTGAGCATGTCAACCATAGTAGATAACAACAGATGGTTCCGGAGAAGTGCTTGATCTGTATGCTCTACACAATAAGCCTCCTGACAAAGGTTGGTACTCGCCCACGGATTTCATCCATATGATTGAGCTTTGTCATCTCTATTGATGTTGTGCTACTATTTAGATACTGTCATGAGAAAGTGGTATTGTCCTTGAGAAGTGCTTCATGTGTGTTGTTTTAAATATTTCCTTTCCTTTTTTCCAAGCAAACAAAGATGCTAGCATTTAGTTTTCCTCTTGTCTTTGCACAACAGGATCATCCTCCTATGAAGAAGAATATGGAGTACGTGAAGTGACTAGTTCCGATTATGCCAGGATGAAGCAGCCATGTCTATCTTCTCATCAGAAGGAGTAGTTGAAGGATGGGTACATTACTCCCCACAATAACAAACTAACTTCAGCTCAGAAGGACTGGCATATCTCCATCTTTTTGCTGTGATGCGCAAGTACAATGTTGTTCTAGGATTCTATCTGGTGAGTTTGATTTTTTAAAAGTGTTCTCTACATGGACCATGTAGGTGCCTGTTTAAACTGTCAATTCATAGTACAGTTTGTTTTATAATAATCACATTTTTTGTATTTGTGCAAACAGGGGTGCTCAGCTTGATTTCAATGGGAACTGCACAAAATGTTTATGAATACATCGAATCATTCATTTCCACCACAAGAAAGGAGGTGCCCATATGTTCAAGGTGTTGCAACATATAAGGGCAAAATCATACAAGCTACACGCGAATTTGGTTGATTTTGGTGGAACTGCACAAAAAGAACAACTGGTTTATTTAGCACGAGGTGCCATGTCAATGTCCAAACTGATGGCAAACCCTGCCCATTCCACAATCGTTGGCATTTGATATTTTGGAATGGGAAAACCTTGTCAAAGTTTCCTCATTGATGTACGCAAAAAAACAAGCATTTGACATTTTGGAATGGGAAAACCTTGTCAAAGTTTGCTCACTGATCTACGCAAAACAACAAGCATTTGACATTTTGGAATGAGACAACCTTGTCAGATTTTGCTCATTGATGTTAGCAAGAAGACATGCATTTGATATTTTCAAATGGGACGCCATTTGCTGTCAGCAGCGTCGATCTATTTTTCTTTATTCTTTAGTTGTGAAGTAAATATTGGCTCTGACATGTGAATCGCTGAGATGCATAATCATCGATTGTTTTCAATGTTCTCTATGAATTGCTAGGCCTGTGTGTTTGATTGCAATGTACAGGAACGCTAAAAAGCTGCTGAAACTCTTTGTACTCCAGTCAAAGTAGAGATACTTTGACTGTAGATAAAACTTGTATGCAGACTAAAAAGGACTAGAGGGAGTACATGTGAAACTGTTGCAAATGAGGTGATCACCCTGGGAATAATGCTAGTATGTTTTGTTTTGCATGTTCATCCAATGCATGTGATACAAGAATTCGAACTAATCAAACTAAATTCATTCATGCATGGTCGCATTTCATATAAACATGCCGGATTTCATTACATTTCTTACATTCTTCAACTAAAAAGGGGTAGAAGCAGCATCCTTCTCCAACATATCTCTTGGACTCCACATCACCGCCAAGAAGCTAATTGGCTGTCAATGGTCAACCCGCCTAGCTTGGCTTCAATCGGAGGGTTGCAGCGGTGGCCTTACTTGGACCCGAGCGGCGGCGACCTACCGTGTTCTATTCTTCCTCCTTTTCTGTGTGGCGCGGCCTCGTTGGCAGCAGGGCGGGGCCTTGACGGAGCCAGTGATGTCCTCTGCCTCATTGCCAGCAGGGCGGCACCTCGCCGGAGTGGGTGAAATCCCCCCCCCCTCGTTGCCAGCAGGGTGGGGCCTCGGCTGAACCAACGATGTCCTCTTCCTCATTGTTGGTGGGCGGGGCCTCGACGGAGTAGGGCCTCTGCCTCGGTACCAGCGGGGTGGGACCTCGGTGGATCCGGCGGTGTCCTCGGCCTCATTGTTGGCACCGCGGGGCCTCGGCGGAGCAGGGCCTCGTCGATGCCAGCGGAGCGAGGACTCGTTGGAGCTATCATTGTTCTCTGCCTCGTCCTCGGTCTCGCCAAATAGCACCTCGCCCGCTTCATCGCCCTCTTTGTAGGCGGCCGCAGCCTCTGCCACCCACATGCGGTACCACTGGCGCTCGAGGAGGCCCTCGCAGGCGGAGCGGTACTAGTCGAGCAACGCCTCCTACTCCGCCCGCTCCGCGGCGATCTGCTCCTCCGCCTGCAGGTGCTCATGGAGGATATGGTGGTTGTAGGCAGCATCGGCCCACGCCTCCCGGAACTGCTTCTCATGCTTCTGCCTCACCGTGTCCATGTATTGGGCATGGGCCTCGCCAATGGTCATGGTGCAATGCACCGGCGAGGATGGCGTGGACGAGGGGCTTGGCGCCGGATCGTCGACTAGCATGTTCTTCATTGGTACATCGTCGTCCTCCAGCTGTCACTAGTATGCCTCTACTTGACTAGCTCGTTGAATCAAAGATGGTTAAGTTTCCAAGCCATAGACATGAGTTGTCATTTGATTAATGGATCACATCATTAGAGAATGATGTGATTGACTTGACCCATTCCGTTAGCTTAGCACTTGATCGTTTTAGTTTACTGCTATTGCTTTTTTCTTTATGACTTATACATGTTCCTATGACTATGAGATTATGCAACTCCCGATTACCGGAGGAACACTTTGTGTGCTACCAAACATCACAACGTAACTGGGTGATTATAAAGGTGCTCTACAGGTGTCTCTGATGGTACTTGTTGAGTTGGCATAGATCGAGATTAGGATTTGTCACTCCGATTGTCGGAGAGGTATCTTTGGGCCCTCTCGGTAATGCACATCACTATAAGCCTTGCAAGCAATGCAACTAATGAGTTAGTTCCGGGATGATGCATTACGAAACGAGTAAAGAGACTTGCCGGTAACGAGATTGAACTAGGTATTGAGATACCGACGATCGAATCTCGGGCAAGTAACATACCGATGACAAAGGGAACAACATATGTTGTTATGCGGTTTGATCGATAAAGATCTTCGTAGAATATGTAGGAACCAATATGAGCATCCAGGTTCCACTATTGGTTATTAACCGGAGACGTGTCTTGGTCATGTCTACATAGTTATTGAACCCGTAGGGTCCGCACGCTTAAAGTTCGGTGACGATTGGTATTATGAGTTTATGTGTTTGATGTACCGAAGGTCGTTCGGAGTCCCAGATGAGAGCGGGGACATGACGAGGAGTCTCGAAATGGTCGAGATGTAAAGATCGATATATTGAATGACTATATTCAGACATCGGAAAGGTTCCGAGTGATTCGGGTATTTTTAGGAGTACCGGGGAGTTACGGGAATACAGGGGCAGAAGTATTGGGCCACATGGGCCAAGTGGTGGAAGAGAGGAGGCAGGACAAGGTAGGGCGCGCGGTCCCCCTAGCCCAAACCGAATTGGACTAGGGGGCGGCCCCCCTTTCCTCCCTCTCCTTCCTTCTCCCTCTCATCCTTCCTTCCCCCTCCTAGTAAGACTAGGAAAGGAGGAATCCTACTCCAACTAGGAGGAGGATTCCTCCTCCCTTTGGCGCACCTAGGGAGGCCGGCCGGCCTCCCCTCCGTCCTTTATATACGTGGTGAGGGGGGCACCCTAGAACACACAAGTTGATCAGTTGATCTTTTGGCCGTGTGCGGTGCCCCCCTCAACCATAATCCACCTCGGTCATATCGTAGCGGTGCTTAGGCGAAGCCCTGCGTCGGCAGCATCATCATCATCGTCATCACGCCGTCATGCTGATGGAACTCTCCCTCAAAGCTCTGCTGGATCGGAGTTCGTGGGACGTCACCGAGCTGAACGTCTGCTGAACTCGGTGGTGCCGTATGTTCGGTACTTGGCTCAGTCGGATCATGAAGACGTACGACTACATCAACCGCGTTATCATAATGCTTCCGCTTACGGCATATGAGGGTACGTGGACGACACTCTCCCCTCTTGTTGCTATGCACCATGATCTTGCATGTGTGTAGGAATGTTTTTGAAATTACTATGTTTCCCAACAAAACGGCCTTGTGTTCGACCGACCACGGTCGAAACGGGATCTTGTTCACTGGGATGGGTCTGGCGTACCACAAAACAGAGGAAACGGACCTCCTATGGTCGAAACGGGGTCCTGTTGATTGGGAGGGGTGTGGCGTACCGCAAAACGGAGGAAACAGACTTGTGTTGGAGAGTTATGGTCAAAATGGGGGTCCTGTTCATCGGGAGGGGTGTGGAGTACCGCAAAACGGGACTCCACGGGATATTGTTCATCTCCACCGTCGACCTCCTCCAGCCTCCACGGGCTACTATTCATCCACCATCGACCTCCTCCAACCTCCACCTATGACTGTTCATCCACGGGCTCCTGTTCATCCAGCCTCCACCGGCTACTGTTCAACCAGCCCTCTCCACGGGGTCCTGTTCAACCACCCCTCCACGGCTGTTGTTCATCCAGCCCTCCACCGGCTACTGTTCAACTAGCCCTCCATGGCGTCCTGTTCATCCAGCCCTCCACGGGGTCCTATTCATCCACCGCCTCGATCGATCGGGGTACTGTTCATCCAGCGGCAACATCCTCTACTACCATAGGGTCCTGTTCATCCAACCCCCCACCAGGAACTGTTCATCCAAACCCCCCAACAACGCTCACTGTTCATCAAGAGGCAGCATCGGTCGGCTTCAGTTAGCAGCAGTAGCGAAGGAATCACTCGGGTTCAATTAACAGCAAGGGATCGACCCATCGCTCGGGTTCAGTAATGCGTAGCCTACAGTGCAATCGCTCCGGTTCAGTTAGAGCGCGACGCCTTGCTTGGGTTCAATTAGGGCGCAATGCCTCGCACACACACGTGTACGTATGAGAGTAACACACATCGCTCGACCCCCGACCACCCATTGTAACTGGGAACTCCCCTCAATATTTTCCTCGCCCTCGCTTCTACCACGGTTTTCTCCGTCATGGACGGCCCAAAGAATGTCATGCAGCTGCGTCTCCGGCCCGCCCAGCACGAAAAGCCCATTTTCTGTCATGATTTTTTGTCATATAAGTAGGAGCCCACCACATCTATGATGATACCGGGTTTTGTCACAATTATCGTCATCAAAGTGTCACAAGCATGACAGGAAAAACTTTCATTCGGCCCAAAATATCACGTATGTGTCTTTTTTTGAGTGACGGCTGGTGCTAGTGGCACTGCGCGCTCGCCGGCTCAAACTTTGACTGAGTTATTGGAGGCTTTGGCAACTTTGATGGGGGTGGAGGCAAACCCGGACAACCAGGAACAGCACAAGGTGGATGTGGCGAAGCTACGAGATGAGATAGCTCAAGCCAAGGAGGAGCTAGCGGCTGAGAATGCTAGGATGGCTATGGAGCGAGCTGCTTTGGAGGCCCAGGCACAACGGATTCAGGCAGACTCTTTCCGGCTCACCTTGGATCAAAACGCCTCAAACGAGGTCATGAGGAGGAGGCACCAGAGTCGTTTAACCCTGGTTTATGATGCGAGAAATCTCTTCAACACGCCTGGTGCAGGTACTAGTGACCCGCCGATGGTGAACCGGGCGGCCGAAGCGCCTGTGACTGGAGCGCCGGTTCAGCCGTGCACGATGGATCCGCCTTGATTGGATGTGACTCCGCCTCAGCACATGTCGATATCGTCGGCTCATTATTCTAATCCTTTGGATAATATGATTGCCGCGACGTCACGATTGGCGGCTCTTCCACTTGAAGGTGAGTCTCCAGCTGCGATAGATATGCGGAGGGCCAGCGAGCTTCTTCAGACAGCTGTGGCTCAACAGGCGGCTTATTCTTATAGCCGCGAGCGGATTCATTCAACCCCTCGACCAAGTCAGACTTATAGCAGGCACATTGACTCACCAGCAGTTTCAAGCAATGAACATCACCGTAACCAGCCTCGTGGGCATGACCCGGCGCGCGGTGGTGCCAATGCTCAGACCATGGTGGATCAGGGCAGGGCACATTGGGAGGCTGAGCTGGCGGCTCAGCTAGCGGCTCAACAGCAATCTCCGGTTTATCCATCAGGTGTGACCTCTAGAACCTTGGGTGTGCCATGATTCTTGCGGCTTTGTGCAACGAGCGTCTGCCCAAAGATTTCAAGGGCCCGTGGAAGGTGCCTAATTACACAGTGGATCAACCCCTCGAGGCTTGGATCGAAAGCTATGAGATGGCCATGGAGATGTTGGATGTTAGCAATGCTGCATGTGCTAAGTATTTCACCATGATATTGGATGGGCCGACTCGTACTTGGTTGAAAGGGCTGCCCACTAATTCCATTAGGTCATGGGCAGAGTTGAAGGCCCGTTTTATCCAGAATTTTAGGACACATGCAAGCAGCCTATGTCAATCCTGGATTTGGACTCTTGTGTCCAAGGTGAGGGCGTGTCAACAACCCATTGGGTGTGTCAGATCTCAGCCGTTATACATTCTTCGGATAGTATTAATGCCGGATTAGCAGTCCTGATGGTGGAAAAGAATTTTCGTTTTCTCCCTCTAAAGCAAAAGCTGGGGCAGCTTAAACGCCACTATAATGACATGGGGGAGCTAATGGCAGCCCTCGTCCAGTATGCCGATTCTGATAGTACCAAGGACCCCGAGTCTGATGATGAGAAGTCGGGTAAGGGAAAGAAGAGCAGCAATACGAAAGGGTAGCAGCATAACCTGGTAGGTCAAGGTGGCAATGGTAAGCGCAAGGCTGATGGCAACTTGGATGTTGTGGCTAACACCAATACATTGAATAATAATCAGCGTCGCAAGGGAAATCCGCCCCCTCGGTTTGGAGGGCCAAAATTCAACCTTGAGGCGATGATGAATCAACCCTACCCAAAGCATGGTACACACGAAAAGCCGGCCACTCACCTCTAGAAGGATTGCTTCATTATGAAGGAGTATAGAAATTCCATTTATTTTTTTAGAACAATCATGAACCGAATGGCGGCTCAGGATCCAGCCCTCATGGTCCTGGTTTTGGTGGTGGTGGTTCAAATTCCGGTTTCCAGGGCCAAGGCAATCAAGGTGGTTTTAATCAATAGTTTGGTCAAGGGAATCAGTAGCAGCAATATGGTTTTCAGAGTAACCCGAAGCAGTTGAATAGTGGACAATACCATGTCTTCACCACGAGTTTATCTAAGTGGGATCAGAAGCTCCATAAAATGGTAGTGAACGCAGTTGAGCCGGCGATTCCCAGTTACTTGCAATGGTCTGAACACCCTATTCTCTGGAGCCGTGAGGATCACCCGCCCTGAGTTGATAATCCAGGTCACTTAGCTCTAGTGGTGGCGCCTTAGGTTGGAGGGTGTAGATTCACAAAGGTACTCATGGATGGGGCAGCAGCATCAACATTCTTTACTATGAAACATTTCGATGCATGAGCTTGACTAACAAAGATCTTAGGCCATCAAACACTGTTTTTCATGGCATGGTCCCTGGTAAGTCGGCATATCCAGTGGGAAAGATATCTTTGGAAGTGGCCTTTGGTGATGATCATGATTCTAGGTCGGATACGTTGAATTTTGAGGTGGTTAAAATCAAGAGCCCTTATCATGCTCTGTTTGGGCGACCGGTTTATGCTAAGTTCATGGCAAGGCCTTGTTATGTTTATTTGCAGCTCAAGATGCCGGGTTACAAGGGAACTATTACAGTGCGTGGGAGCCGGAAGATAGCCTTGGAGTGCGAAGAAGGTGATGCTGCTTATGCTGAGTCTGTCTATGCAACAGAGGAATTGAAATTTTATAAAGATAATGTTGACCCGACGGATATGACATCTTTGAAGGAGCCAACCATAGAGCATGACCCCCTGATGAAATTTCAATCGGCTGATGACACTAAGGTAGTTTACTTGGTTCCTGGCGATTCATCCAAACAGTTATCAGTGCTAATCTGAATGACAAGTAGGAAAGCGCACTCACCGAGTTCATCCGTGAGAACCGGGACATCTTTGCATGGAAACCTTCAGACATGCCAGGTGTACCGAGGGAACTCGTTGAGCATCCAAAGTTTAAAATAGTCAAGCAATTCCTTCGACATTTTAACGAAGAGAGGTGCAAGGCCATTGGTGAAGAAGTGGCCCGGCTCTTGGCGGCTGGGTTTATTATTGAAGTTTTTCATCCTGAGTGGTTGGCTAACCCCGTGCTGGTACTTAATAAAAATGGTACTTGGCGTATGTGTGTGGATTACACAGATTTAAACAAGGCATGTTCGGCTGATCCTTTTGCTCTCCCCCGTATTGATCAGATCATTGATGCTACGGTGGGTTGTGAGCGTTTGAGCTTTTTTGATGCTTACTCCGGTTATCATCAAATCAAGATGGCAGTAAACGACCAGGAGAAGACAGCTTTCATCACTCCCTTTGGAGCCTTCTGTTATGTGTCAATGCCTTTGGGGCTCAAGAGTGCCCAAGAAACTTACCAGCATTGTGTGCAAAATTGCCTTCATGATCAGATTAGGCCCAATGTTCATGCTTATGTGGATGATATTGTGGTGAAATCTAGGAAAAAAGAAACCCTGATAGATGATTTGAAAGAGATCTTTGACAATCTTGCTCCGGGTCTACAATATGATGCTTAACCCGTCCAAGTGTGTTTTTGGTGTGCCAACAAGCAAGCTCTTGGGCTTTTTGGTTTCTGAACCGGGTATTGAAGCTAACCTGGAGAAAAATAAAGGCTATCACTTCCCTGGCTAAACCGGCATGTATCAATGATGTTCAACATCTGGCGGGTTGTATTGTGGCCTTAAGCCGGTTCATAAGCCGATTAGGTGAAAAGGCTATCCCTCTATACCAGATGATGAAGAAAACAGATTACTTTGTCTAGAGTGAGGCCGCTGATCAGGCGTTTGGAGCCTTGAAAAAACAGTTAGTTGAGCCGCCGATCCTTGCTGCTCCTATTGATAAGGAGCCCTTGTTGTTATATGTGGCTGCAAATAGCCGAGCTGTCAGCGTGGTAATCGTTGTAGAAAGGAAGGAATCAGGCAAAGAGTATCCGGTTCAGCAGCCGATTTATTACATCAGCGAGGTGCTCATTCAGTCCAAGCAGAGGTATCCACATTGGCAGAAGTTGGTATATGGGGTGTTCATGGCCAGTCGCAAGCTCAAGCAGTATTTCCTTGGTCATCTCATCACTGTGGTTAGTTCTGCTTCCTTAGGGGATATCATTCAAAATAGAGAGGCCACAAGTCGGGTAGCCAAGTGGGCCATTGAGCTTGGACCCCATGGTTTGAAATATATGCCTCGCATAGCCATCAACTCTCAAGCACTTGTGGATTTCATCAATGATTGGACAGAACTGCAGGTGCCTGAGGAGAAGCCGGATAGCACACATTGGACTATTCACTTTGACGGATCCAGACAGTTAGAAGGCTCAGGGGCTGGAGTTATTTTGACTTCCCCGCGGGGTGATAATTTTTTTATGTTTTAAGGTTGATGTTCCCTTGTACTAACAATGCAGCTGAGTATGAAGCCTTACTCCATGGTCTTCGGATGGCTAAGGAGTTGAATCTAAGCCGGGTGAGGTGTTTTGGCGACTCAAACTTGGTGGCTCAGCAAGTTTTAGGCACTTGGGATTCTAAGGACCCACTCATGGCGGCTTACCGCCGTGAGGTTGATGCTATTGCTGGTCATTCCAAAGGTTATCAAGTGGAACATGTTGATCGCAGGAAAAATGAGGCGGCTGATGCTTTAAGCCGATTGGGGTCCCTGCGTAAGCCGGTGCCACCTAACATTTTCCTTAATATTATGCATAATCCTTCCGGCAAATTGCCTGCAGAGGAAGATCTTGTTATTCCTAACCAAGAGGCACAATTGGTGGCAGATCTTCATGCTATTCCGGATTAGACAGTTCCATATTTGTCTTATATGACCCAGGGCGAGTTACCTGAAGATGAAACTTTAGCCTGGCATATAACCCGGAGGTCTAAGTCAATGACTATTGTCAATGGAGAGTTGCATCATCGCAGTGTCACAGGGGCGTTTCAACGTTGTGTTTCTCCTGAAGAAGGTCGTGAGATCCTGGGAGAGATTCATGAAGGAGATTTTGGTCATCATGCCTGCTCTAAATCTCTCGTGGCCAAGGCTTTCCGTCATGGGTTTTATCGGCTGACGGCTCATGCTGATGCAGAGAACTTGGTCAGTAAATGTGATGGTTGTCAGAAATTTTTGAGATGAGCTCACGCGCTGGCTCAAGAATTGAGGATGATTCCAATTGCTTGGCTGTTTGCAGTCTGAGGGCTTGATATGCTTGGACCTTTCAAAAGGTCCAAGGATAAAAAGACCCACCTTTTGGTGGCGGTTGACATACAAAGTGGGTTGAAGCAGAGCCGGTTAGTAAATGTGACGTGGCGACATCGGTTCAATTCATCAAAAAGGTGATTTTCCGTTTTGGTACTAGTCTGTCCAAGGGTGCTATGAAAGAGTTCTGTCAATGAGAGCATATTCGACTTGATGTATCATCAATGGCTCACCCCCAGTCCAATGGTCAAGCTGAGAGAGCCAATCAAGAAATTTTGAGAGGTATCAAGCCCCGGCTTATGGTCCCTTTACAGAGGATGTCGGGTTGTTGGGTGGAGGAATTACCCTCGGTGTTATGGAGCATCAATACCACCCCCAACAGATCTACGGGTTACACGCCTTTCTTCATGGTTTACGGAGCAGAGGCGGTTCCCCCTAGTGACATCCGTCACGACTCGCCCCGTGTGGCTGCTTGTGTTGAAGCTCATAATGGAAAAGCACGTCGGGATGCTATTGACCCATTGGATGAGGAGCGTGACCTTGCGGCGGCTCGTTCGACGATTTACCAGCAAGATCTGCATCGTTATCATAGCCGCTGGGTTAAAACCAGGACCTTTCAAGAAAGCGATTTGGTGCTCCGGCTTATCCAAGATCAAACTTGTCGGATCACGGGTTCCAGTAAACCCTTGAGGTTCGAACACTGGGGTGCGCGTGAAGGTTTTCTCCCGATCGATCTATGCCCTAGCTCTCTAAGATCTCATAGATGAACTCGACGAACTCACACCATAGAAAGACACAAGATTTATACTGGTTCGGGCCACCGTTGTGGCGTAATACCCTACTCCAGTGTGGTGGTGGTGGATTGCCTCTTGGGCTGATGAAGAACAGTTACAAGGGAAGAACCGCCTCCTGAGGTTGAGGTGCTCTTGTGCTTGGTGGACTTGTGATGAGGTTGATCCTCTGTCTTCTTGTCTTTCATTATCTCGCTTCTCCCTCTCTCTCGTGGTGGCTAGTTCTACTTATATAGGCCATGGTCCTCTCCCCAAATATTGAGCAGGAAGGGATCCAACAACGGCCAATTCGAAAGGGGACAGCTAGTATGAATTATCCTGACAAAAGGTGGTCTTCGCCTACCAAAGGCTCTGGTGATGACGCCGTCTTGGGCTCCATGGTGACCTCCGTCCTGCCGTCCTTCTGGTCTTGGTCTCGTTGCACCGATATGGAAACCTTTGCCTGATGCCTCGATACTCCGCGCCTGCGCTTGCCCCCTTGACACCAAAGAGGAAACAAGGACACTACACGCGCTGGTGCCCGCCTGGTCTCGATCGTCATGGCTCACGTCACGAGGACCTCGCGAGGTTTTCCCTGCCTTGATCTCTTCGCCCCTCGCGATCCTGCCTGGCGAGGCCGCTTCTGAGGAGGTATTGCGTCATCCGCCTCGCGAGGCTTGGCCCCTCGCGAGGGTCTTGAATGTCTTGTCGATGAATATGGGCCGTACAGACCTGCCAGCCCAGCCACACCATGGGCCGCAGGCAGGCAAGTCTGGGGACCCCCGTTCCCAGGACGCCACAGTAGCCCCCAGGCCCAAGGCGCGCTCGAGCTTGGCTTCAAGGCGAAGCCAAAGGGTCAAGTGTGGAGCACCGCGGGCCCCCAAAGCCTATGGCCTCGGTTGGCACATGGAGGTTGATTGGACGTGGGCGTCTCCGCTTCCCCATGCTGCCTCGGCAACTGCCCGACTAGTCAAGTCCCTGCGACATGCAAGGAAAGCCATCATTACCTGTGATTGCGGGGGTGCTGGTTGGCCTTCTCCTGCTATAAATGGGGAGGGGGGTAGAGCCCCCGTCGCCCATGTCTTCCCATTCCACTCGCGCCTTCTTCCTCCACTCCACTGCTAGCAGTGGCTTCAATGGCGCCGATCCGTAAGTTTTCTGCTGAAGAGAAGGGAAAGGTTCCTCTCGATGTGTTGGCGCTACTCCCGCCGAAGAAGAGGTCAATTCACCGCCACGACACCACGGAGATGCAGGTGGTGACGAGAACTTGGTGCGAGCGGCCTCCTCCTGGGTATCCACTACCCTTGTACGCCCAAGCCGGGGGCTCTGGAGGAAGAAACAACGGGCATCGACGCGCGCACCGCGGCCAAGGTCGACGCGCCACGGCGACGAGCCCGTCGCTCCTAGAGTCCACCCCCTGGACTCCTCACGTGAGCTCGTGTTGTGGGCGGCGATGCCCCCAAGCTCCTGGATCCGCTTCCCGCGCTTCTTCTCCAACGCGATGCCACTTAGGGGGCCTCTCGAGCTCTGGTTGCAGCATGCTAACTGCGACGCTCCGGCGACCGGAGCAGAGGTTGAAGCAGTCTCCACCGGCTAGATTTTCATGACCCACGGCTGGGGCGAGGTCGCGCGGGTTTGCCATGCGGAGGGCGCCCTCGCAATCCATTTCGAGTATGATGGCGCCTCCATACTGTTCTTCAAGGTCTTCGACGCGGAGGGTAGCCTCTTGGAGTGCTGCCCCGAAGGAGAGCACCAGGACGAGGCACGCCCCGCTCGGGGCTGCTCCAGCAACAACGACTCTTGGGAGTCCAACGGTTCTCCCAAGCTCTACCCCGAGCTCTCGCCGCGCCTGGAGCAAGGCTTCAACATCCGGCTGCCGTCGTCGCTGATCTGGATGGGGTTGGCGCCGGCCTCCTGCGGCCCACTGTTGATGATGGCGTCGGCCGCGGGGGGTGTAGATAGGATTCTCCTAGGTTCGCGTCTTTTGTTCCCTGCGAGGAATCAAGACGTACCCCTTGGGGTGTGTAAAGGGTTTGCAATGTCTTTGTTGATGTTATCCCAATTAGGGAAGCCTTGTTAGCACAAGTCCTGTTTAGGCTCGGTCTTCCCTTTCCAACCTCGCGACAGCTTGTTGCTCTATGCTAACAGGTCCCGGTCCCCAGGCAAGCTTCAGCCATCGCTGGTATGCCAGGTCGCGTGCCGTGGTCAAGGCCAGGAGGTGAGTAGCCCGAGGTCTAGTAAGATCCTCTGAGGCGCGATGCTCAGAGGTCAAAGTTCCTCAGCTTGTGGCAAGTTCTTATTCTTCATCGCGCGAGACTGATGAAAATGAATACTTGAACAACACTACGGCATGCCCTACTCCAACGGACGACCCCAACAACGTTGGCGCTCCTCCATCGACTTCCTGATGATATTCTTCAGGGGCGTTAGTCCTCATTTTTCGTCTCTTTTTGTCATTCGATGACAAGGGGGGAGAGTCTTCAAGCAGGTCTATATATGGGCATTTTTTTGCTAAGTTACAACTCTCGGTCTTTTGAAAACTTTGTTGGATCGAGTTGTAATCTTAACTCCGATGGTGGTCTGATACTTTTTGCTATGTTCTTCTGCATGCTATTTCCTCATGTATGATAATGCATGCATGTTGAATAACATCAGTCACCATATTTCATCATGCATTTCAAATTCTTCATATCATATGTTAAATGCATGTATGAATTACAAGATATAGGGGAGACCTCCAGGATTCTACTCTTCAATGTGCATGGCTTCTCAAAAGCAAATTCCTCACATATGCACATCTTCAGGGGGGCTTTTTCCATATCTTGCAATCAAATTCCTCAATATCAGTATTTACACTTCGTATGTTTATCCCCGTTGAAAACTTAACCTATATTGTCATCAATCACCAAAAAGGGGGAGATTGTAAGTGCATCTAGTGCCCCTTAGTGATTTTGGTGTATTGAAGACTTATAGGTTAAGCGACTAATGTGTTTGTGAGTGTACACAAGTCTATGAGGAGTTTGATATTTACAGAAAAAGTCGACCCCTAAAAATGAATGTCTTCAACTAAAGACTTTGGCTTTCTGAAGACTTTGAAAGTGAAGAAATTGGTGTGACCATGAAGACTTGATATTCATGCGAGGAATATGAAGCGTGAAGACTTTTGTTTTGTTGTTTAATTTTCTCTTTCTTAGTCATAGGAAACACCGTACTGTTAAAGGGGGTAGAGGGAAAACTAAGGAAAAAGTTTCCATGTGATTCTCAACTCAAAATCCTACACCTACCAATCCTTTCGAGTGAAGCCATTGGAAATGTCATACAGTTCGGTCGATTTCTTCAGTGACAGAGACGAAGATCTTCTGTTCTCTGAGGAATTTGTTCTGACTGAGGAGTTAGGAATTTGCCAGTGCGGATTGCCTACAAGTGAGGAACATGATAGCCCTAAGGAATTTGATAGTCAAATTTCCGACCGTTGTTGTGCTATGCACCAGCTTCCCCAAAATATCTACCCACCTAATGGTCATATCATTGAAGGGCATTTATGTCTTATCATGCCGGGCTGCTCCCTAGGCTATAAATAGACGCCCCCTACAACCACTAGCTGCTCGGCTGCTCCGCGAGAAACTGACACTTGTCATTGAGAGCATCCAATCCTCCGAGGACTTTGAGCGAAAATCATCAAGTGAGGAAAAACCCAAAACCCAAATGATGCGGAGCATCCCAAGGCCATCCCCATGGACCCAACTACATCTCCTACGACACCTCTTGGACCCATGACACGAGCACGTGCAAGAGCTCTTGAAACCGAGGTGACATCTCTCCTCTCATGTTTCCGCTTTGATACACATGAGACATGGCTACTACCTCATACGGATACTTTGTGCATGCTCAGGTACCATGGAGAAGCTAAGGAGCAAGGAGAAGAAGAAGAGGAAGATGGACATGAAGACGGAGAAGAAGAAGTGATGAAGAGGAAGCTACACGCTCCGGACGACCGGCCTGGACCGAACATCCGACGACCTCCAGGCTCCGGACGTCCGGCCCTCTCCGGACGACCGACACCCCCGCACCCGAGCCAAATCTATGGATTTCCGGATCCCCTCGGACGACCGATGACGCTCGGATGTCCGACCCCGACCGGACATCCGACCGAAGCACACCCTGATACGTCTCCAATGTATCTACTTTTCCAAACACTTTTGCCCTTGTTTTGGACTCTAACTTGCATGATTTGAATGGAACTAACCCGGACTGACGTTATTTTCAGCAGAATTACCATGGTGTTATTTATGTGCGGAAACAAACATTCTCGGAATGACCTGAAACTTCACGGAGCAACTTCTCAGAAAATATGAAAAATACCTGCAAAAGATGAAGGCCAGGGGGCCCACCACCTCTCAATGAGGGTGGGGGGCGCGCCCCCTACCTCGTGGGCCCTCTATTGCCTCACCGACTCCAACTCCAGCTCCATATATTGTGTTTCGGGGAGAAACAAATCAAAGCGAAGAAATCATCGCATTTTACGATGCGGAGCCGCCGCCAAGCCCTAAAACCTCTCGGGAGGGCTGATCCGGAGTCCGTTCGGGGCTCCGGAGAGGGAAATCCGTCGCCATCGTCATCATCAACCATCCTCCATCACCAATTTCATGATGCTCACTACCGTGCATGAGTAATTCCATCGTAGGCTTGGTGGACGGTGATGGGTTGGATGGGATCTATCATGTAATCGAGTTAGTTTTGTTAGGGTTTGGTCCCTAGTGTCCACTATTTTCTGAGATTGATGTTGCTATGACTTTGTTATGCTTAATGCTTGTCACTAGGGCCCGAGTGCCATGATTTCAGATCTGAACCTATTATGTTTACATCAATGTATGAGTGTTCTTGATCCTATCTTGCAAGTTTATAGTCACCTTTTATGTTTTATGATCCATTAACCCCGAAGTGATAATAATCGGGATACTTACCGGTGATGACCATAGTTTGAGGAGTTCATGTATTCACTATGTGTTAATGCTTTCTTCCGGTTCTCTATTAAAAGCAGGCCTTAATATCCCTTAGTTTCCATAAGGACCCTGCTGCCACGGGAGGGTAGGACAAAAGATGTCATGCAAGTTCTTTTCCATAAGCACGTATGACTATATTCGGAATACATGCCTACATTATATCAATGAACTAGAGCTAGTTCTGTGTCACCCTAGGTTATGACTGTTACATGATGAACCGCATCCAGCATAATTCTCCATCATTGATACATTGCCTATGAGCTTTCCATATATTGTTCTTCGCTTATTTCCTTTCTCGTTGCTATTGCTATCATCACTACAAAATACCAAAAACATTACTTTTACTACTGTTACCTTTTGTTACCGTTATCACTACTATCATATTACTTTGCTACTAAACACTTTGCTGCAGATATTAAGTTTCCAGGTGTGGTTGAATTGACAACTCAGCTGCTAATACTTGAGAGTATTCTTTGGCTCCCCTTGTGTCGAATCAATAAATTTGGGTTGAATACTTTACCCTCGAAAACTGTTGCGACCCCCTATACTTGTGGGTTATCAAGACTATTTTCTGGCGCCATTGCCGGGGAGCATAGCTCTATTCTTTGAGTCACTTGGGATATATATCTGCTTATCATTATGGAGAACTTGAGAGATCTAAAAACCAAGATCTATCCCTCAACTACGAGGGGAGGTAAGGAACTGCCATCTAGCTCTGCACTTGATTCACCTTCTGTTTTGAGTAAGCTTGCGACACCTACACCTGCTTCTACTATTCGTTTTGATATGTCGCATGTTATTGATGATGCCACTTCCGCTATGCATGATACTTATGATGAAACTACCTCTATGTCTGATACTACTATGCCACTTAGTGATTTTCTTGATGAACAACTTGCTAGGGCTAGAGAGATTGAAAATATTGAATCTGATGATACTGATGAAAGTGATGATGAAGAATCACTTGTAATTCCTAAGGGTTATGTTTTTGATCAAGAAGCTTCTTTCACTATTTTAGCTTGCAAAAATTGAAATGAACTCAAAAGGTTATTAGCTAAATGGAGTAAGCAATCTCTAAATGCTAGAATGAAACCTGACCCTGCTTTTGCTACTTCACCTATCTTTGTTACTCATAAGGATTATGAATTCTCTGTTGATCCTGATATAATTACTTTGGTTGAATCTGATCCTTTTCATGGTTATGAATCTGAAACTATTGTGGCACATCTTACTAAGTTGAATGATATAGCCACCCTGTTCACTAAAGATGAGAGAACTCGTTACTTTTACATCCTTAAAATATTTACGTTCTCATTAAAGGGTGATGCTAAGATATGGTTTAATTCTCTTGATCCTGGTTGTGTGCGTAGTCCCCAGGATATGATTTATTACTTCTCTGATAAATATTTCCCTACTCATAAGAAACAAGCTGCTTTAAGGGATATATATAATTTTGTGCAAATTGAATAAAAGAGTCTCCCACAAGCTTGGGGGAGGCTTCTCCAATTACTTAATGCTTTGCCCAATCATCCTCTTAAGAAAAATGAAATACTTGATATCTTTTATAATGGACTAACCGATGCCTCCAGATATTACCTAGATAGTTATGCTGGTTCTGTTTTCAGGGAAAGAACACCGGATGAAGCTGAAATTCTATTGAATAATATGTTGACAAATGAAAATAATTGGATACCTCCGGAACCAATTCCTGAGCCTATTCCTAAACCAACTCCGAAGAAGAGGGGTATTCTATTTCTCAGTCCTGAAGATATGCAAGAGGCAAAGAAATCTATGAAAGAAAAGGGTATTAAAGCTAAAGATGTTAAGAATTTAAGTCCTATTGAAGAAATACATGGTCTTAATTTACCACCTGTTGAAGAAACATATAATCCTAATCCTTCTCCTATTCAAGAAACTCATGGTGTTAATAACCTAACACAGGTAGTAAAGGTAAATTCTATCTATAGATATGATAAAGCTGAAATCCCATTTACTAAATTTGCTAGCCCATGCTTAGATGAGTTTGATAAATTTATGGCTAAGAAAGAAGACTTTAATGCTTATTTTGGTAGACACTTTAAATACAATTCAAATATTCTTGAACACTAGGGTGATTATATGGCTAATGTCAAAGGTGAACTTAAACTTATTAGTAAACATGCTTCTATGGTTACCACTCAAGTAGAACAAGTACTTAAAGCTCAAAATGATTTGCTCAATTAATTGAATAGTAATAATAATGATAATGCTGTTAGAGTGGCTACTAGAACTGATAGAATGACTCAAGAACCTTTGTGTCCTGAAGGCCACCCTAAGAGAATTGAGCAAGACGCTTAGAGAAATAATATAGATGTACCTAGTTCTTCTAAAAATAAGAAAAACAAAAATGATAGGACTTTGCATGCTTCTAGTGATCCTATTGTTGAAACACCTAAGAATCCAAATGATATTTCTATTTCTGATGCTGAAACACAATCTGGTAATGAACCTGAAACTAGTAGTAATGTTACTGATAATGTTCATGATAATGCTCAACCTAGTAATGATAATGATGTAGAATTGAACCTGCTGTTGATCTTGTGAGCTTCGAGGAAAAGAAGTGCAGCCAGTATCACAACCTCACCAGTACCTTTGTGAGGAGGTTTGAATTTTCAACTTCGCGTAATTCTCCAACTATCCCGTTTGATCTTTATGATAATTTTTACACTATGGACTTAGAGGATTTTACCACTGCATGCAAACTTCCACAATGGGGTAGTATAAGGGATCCTCGCAAATCTGAATTTAGAGATTTTCTTGCTAGCATAACTGTGGGAGAATCTAGAGATATTACACAAGCTACCATAGGGAGCATTCACTTTCCTGCTATACATTATTTTGCTCTCTTCATAGGTAGATGCATCAATGGTAATGATGAGGCATGTCACATGTGTGTCCCCGACCTCAGTATTCTTAGGAGTGCTGTGTTAGGAGACCAATCTTATAACTTGGGAGCCATTGTTGCATGTAGGTTCCATCTTAATAGATTTAATGGAGATTTCTTTGGAGGAATTTATGCAACCCGCATAGCTAATTTTCTTGGTGTAGCCATACGCGAAGATGATATTGAATTACCACCTGCTTACCTAGATTTAATGCTATGGTTCACCACCAGTTTGTTGAGAGGAATGAATCACCTCTCCAGTATCGACTAATCTTTGACAGACGCCGTGCTGTCCATATTACTCTCCCTGCTCCTGCCTTCTTTGATTATCAGGCAAGAGGAAGATATAACATTACCGGAGAGGAGGCAGATGAGTACGAGAGGAGAGCGGAGGCCACTCGTCGCCACGCTGCAGCTCAGTAGGCGATAGCCGCTGCATCTTAGTACGACCCCAACTATTATTATGGATATCCGCTAGGCCAGCCATGGCCATAGACCAACTTAGGCCAAAAGCCTAAGCTTGGGGGAGTACGTATTTCTCACCGACATTACATTTATGTTCACACACTCATTGCTAGATGTCGGTGCTCATACTTTTTCATTGTATCATCCATGGTAGTTTATTTCCTTTTTTATGCTTTCTTCTTGTGTGTTTGATAAACCTTAAGAAAAACCCAAAAAAATTAGTTGTAGCTTTTAATCAGTTTAATTTCCATGCTTGTAGTAGTAATTAAAAATAAAACCCAAAAAGATTTCATGTTCTTCTTTTGCTTGTTGGGAGCTTTCCCGTGTAAATAGTTTTATTTCTTTTCTTTTCTTTGGGGGTCGATAGGAGAAGACTATAATTAAATTGTTGAAGTGGATCTTATATGCATTATTGTTTATCTGACAAAAGAGCCCATATTGCCTTGTCTTCTCCTGTTTATTGAATGCTTGCAGATTCCAGCTTAGTCCAATGCATGTGCACTATTATTATTATTCACACTATTCGGTCGTGCAAGTGAAAGGCAATTATGACGATATATGATGGACTGACTGAGATGAGAAAAGCTGGTATGAACTCGACCTCTTTTGTTTTTGTAAATATGATTAGTTCATCGTTCCTGATTCAGCCTATTATGAATAAACATGTTTGCAATGACAACTAGAGATCATAGTTTCTTGTGCCATGCTTGATTAGCTATGAGTTATAATGGTTTACCTTGCGTGCCAACATGCTATTGAGATAGTTATGATGTGGTATGATAGGGTGGTATCCTCCTCTGAATGATTTAAGTGACTTGACTTGGCACATGTTCACGCATGTAGTTGAAACAAAATCAACATAGACTTCATGATATTTATGTTCATGGTGGATTATATCCTACTCATGCTTGCATTCGGTGTTGATTAATTTTAATGCATGTTCATGACTGTTGTCGCTCTCTAGTTGGTCACTTCCCAGTCTTTTGCTAGCCTTCACTTGTACTAAGCGGGAATACTCCTTGTGCATCCAATCCCTTAAACCCCAAAGTTATTCCACATGAGTCCACTATACCTACCTATATACGGTATCTACCTGCCGTTCCAAGTAAATTTGTATGTGCCAAACTTTAAACCTTCAAATAAATATCTTGTTATGTATGCTCGAATAGCTCATGTATCAACTAGGGCTGTCTGTATCTTCCATGTTAGGCGTGTTATTCTCACGAGATAAATGGCTGGTCACCGGGACGCCCAGTCCCATGCTTTATGCAAACTAAATCAAAATAATTGCAAACAAAACTCCCCCTGGGACTCTTGTTAGTTGGAGGCGCTCTTTGTTTCGAGCAAGCCATGGATTGATGCTTGTTCGTGGAAGGGGGAGTATAAACTTTACCATTCTGTTTGGGAACCGCCTATAATGTGTGTAGCATGGAAGATATCGCCATCTCTTGGTTGTTATGTTGACAATGAAAGTATACCACTCAAAATATTATTCACCTCTATTTCAAAACCGAGCTCTGGCACCTCTACAAATCCCTGCTTCCCTCTGCGAAGGGCCTATCTATTTACTTTTATGTTGAGTCATCATCTTCTTATTAAAAAGCACCAGTTGGAGAGCACCACTGTCATTTGCATTCATTACTGTTAATTTACATTGAGTATGACTTGACTGGATCTCTTTTACCATGAATTACAATGTCTAGTCAGTCCTTGGTCTTTAAAGGTGATGTGCATTTATGTTTTGCGGTCTCAGAAAGGGCTAGCGAGATACCACCTTGTTATATCATATTATGATTGTTTTGAGGAAGTGTTGTCATCCGAGATTTATTATTATTGCTCGCTAGTTGATTATGCTATTGATATGAGTAAACTTGAGACCTGGGCGTTGTTGCGAATGTGGTTAGTTATAATCTTTGATGAAAACTTGAATGCTGGCTTTACATATTTACAACAAGAGAAAACAGAGTTTGTAAAAGTTTTTCTTTATCACTTTCAGTTTGTCAACTGAATTGCTTGAGGACAAGCAAAGGTTTAAGCTTGGGGGAGTTGATATGTCTCCAACGTATCTACTTTTCAAAACACTTTTGCCCTTGTTTTGGACTCTAACTTGCATGATTTGAATGGAACTAACCTGGACTGACGCTGTTTTCAGTAGAATTACCATGGTGTTATTTATGTGCAGAAACAAACATTCTCGGAATGACCTGAAACTTCATGGAGCAACTTTTCAGAAAATATGAAAAATACCTGCAAAAATGAAGGCCAGGGGGCCCACCTCCTCTCCATGAGGCTAGGGGGCGTGCTTGCGCCCTATGGCCCGCCCCCCTACCTCGTGGGCCCCTATTGCCTCTCTGACTCCAACTCCAACTCCATATATTGTGTTTCTGGGAGAGAAAAACTAGAGAGAAGAAATCATCGCGGTTCACGATACGGAGCCGCCGCCAAGCCCTAAAACCTCTCGGGAGGGCTGATCTGGAGTCCGTTCGGGGCTCCGGAGAGGGGAATCCGTCGCCATCGTCATCATCAACCATCCTCCATCACTAATTTCATGATGCTCACCGCCGTGTGTGAGTAATTCCATCGTAGGCTTGCTGGACGGTGATGGGTTGGATGGGATCCATCATGTAATCGAGTTAGTTTTGTTAGGGTTTGATCCCTAGTGTCCACTATGTTCTGAGATTGATGTTGCTATGACTTTGTTATGCTTAATGCTTCTCACTAGGGCCCGAGTGCCATGATTTCACATCTGAACCTATTATATTTTCATCAATATATGAGTGTTCTTGATCCTATCTTGCAAGTCTATAGTCACCTACTATGTGTTATGATCCGTTAACCCCGAAGTGACAATAATCGGGATACTTACCGGTGATGACCGTAGTTTGAGGAGTTCATGTATTCACTATGTGTTAATGTTTTGTTCTGGTTCTCTATTAAAAGGAGGCCTTAATATCCCTTAGTTTCCGTAAGGACCCCGCTGCCACGGGAGGGTAGGACAAAATATGTCATGCAAGTTCTTTTCCATAAGCACGTATGACTATATTCAGAATACATGCCTACATTATATCAATGAACTGGAGCTAGTTCTGTGTCACCCTAGGTGTAACACCCATGATGCGGCTATATCTCCCACGTGTCGGAGCACGACTTAGAGGTATAACCGCATTGTAGGCAATGTTGCAAGAGGGGTAATGAGGGAGTCCTGGATTAGGGGGTGTCTGGATAGCCGGACTATACCTTCCGCTGGACTCCTGAACTATGAAGATACAAGATTGAAGACTTCGTCCCGTGTCCGGAAGGGCCTTTCCTTGGCATGGAAGGCAAGCTTGGCGATATGGATATGTAGATCTCCTACCATTGTAACCGACTCTGTGTAACCCTAGCCCTCTCCGATGTCTATATAAACCGGAGGGTTTTAGTCCGTGGGACGAAGAACAATCATACCATAGACTAGCTTCTAGGGTTTAGCCTCCTTGATCTCATGGTAGATCTACTCTTGTACTACCCATATCATCAATATTAATCAAGCAGGACGCAGGGTTTTACCTCCATCAAGAGGGCCCGAACCTGGGTAAAACATCGTGTCCCCTGCCTCCTGTTAACATCCGGCTAGACGCACAGTTCGGGAACCCCTACCCGAGATCCGCCGGTTTTGACACTGACATTGGTGCTTTCATTGAGAGTTCCTCTGTGTCGTCACTTTTAGGCCCGACGGCTTCTCCGATCATCAACAGCGATGCGATCCAGGGTGAGGCTTTTCTCCCCAGACAGATCTTCGTATTCAGCGGCTTTGCATTGCGGGCCAATTCGCTTGGTCATCTGGAGCAGATCGAAAGCTATGCCCCTGGCCATCAGGTCAGATTTGGAAGTTTGAGCTATACGGCCGACCTCCGCGGAGACTTGATCTTCGACGGATTCGAGCCACAGCCGAGCGTGCCGCACTGTCACGATGGGCATGATCTAGCTCTGCCGCCGAATAGTGCCCTGGAGGCCGCACCCGCATCAGCTCCGACCCTTTATTCGGAGTCAACTGCGCCAATCGAGGATGGGTGGTTGGACGCCTCCTTGGGGGCTGCAATCTCTACGGTGATCGAGCCGAACACCAGCCCTATTCTCTGCGAAGCCCGTGAGTCCAAGGAGCTGGACTCCTCTCCTGACTCCAAGCCCTCCGCGCCCCTACCGATCGAACCCGATTGGGCGCCGATCATGGAGTTCACCGTCGCGGACATCTTTCAACACTCGCCCTTCGGCGACATTCTGAATTCACTCAGGTCACTCTCTTTGTCAGGAGAGTCCTGGCCGGACTATGACCGACAGGATTGGGATGTGGACGACGAAGAAATTCGATGCCCACCCACCACCCACTTCGTAGCCACTATCAATAATTTAAATGACGTGCTCGACTTCGACTCCGAAGACATCGACGGTATGGACGACGATGTAGGAGATGAACATGAACCAACGCCTATAAGGCACTGGACAGCCACCTGATCTCATGATGCATACATGGTGGACACACCCAAAGGAAGTGACAACGAGGAACACAAGGATGCAACGAGGGATCGGTCACTCGAAAAGCAATCAAAGCGGCGACGTAAGCGCCGCTCCAAGCCCCGCCTCAACAGAGACAGCAGCCATACAGACCCAACCATAGAGAAGGACGAGCCGGCGGACGACGAACATGCCTTCGAGCAACCGTCCGAACAGGGCAACTTGGATAAACAAACAGAACACCCCGTCCCTGGCGAAAACAACAGTCCGGACGACTGTACGCCGGATAGGCTCATGGAGCAGAAGAACCTCCACAAAAGGCTCACCGCCACTACGCGTAGCCTGAAAAAGCAGAAGCGGAAGCTCAAAACTGTGGAAGATGCACTCAGAATCAGATGGAGCAAAGTACGCAACACCGCAGACAAATATGGCAGCAGTCGCCGCACAAAAAGCTATCCAAAGCGAAAGCTACTGCCTAAATTTGACGAGGAGGCCTTAGAGCCCCCGCAGTCAAAAAATAGGAAAGCCACCCGGTCGGATAGACGACCGCATGGCCAGCATGGAGCGGCAAGTCGTGCCGCACACAAGCCGACACGTGATCCACCAAAGGATCCGCATCAAAAAGATGGCCCAGCCAGATCTATCTACGGGCCAAGAAAGCAAGCTCTAGTAAGCAATGCAACACAACAAATATCCGAACATCACGGCACACCCAAATACAGGGGTGCCGCACACCCCCTATGTTTCACCGATGAGGTGCTGGACCATGAATTTCCAGCGGGATTCAAGCTCGTAAACATAGAGGCATACAAAGGAACAACAGACCCTGGGGTCTGGATCGAGGATTATATCCTCCACATACACATGGCCAGAGGAGATGACCTCCACGCCATAAAATACTTACCCCTCAAGCTTAAAGGGCCAGCCTGGCATTGGCTCAAAAGCCTTCCCGAAAACACCATTGGAAGTTGGGAAGAGCTTGAGGATGCTTTTCGGGCAAATTTTCAAGGGACCTATGTCTGCCCTCCGGATGCAGACGATCTCAGTCACATAACTCAACAGCCCGGAGAGTCAGCCCAGAAATTCTGGAACAGATTTCTTACTAAAAAGAATCAGATAGTCGACTGTCCGGACGCTGAAGCCCTAGCAGCTTTTAAGTATAACGTTCGAGACGAATGGCTCACCAGACACCTCGGCCAAGAAAAGCCAAGAACAATGGCCGCATTAACAAGCCTCATGACCCGCTTTTGCGTAGGAGAGGACAACTGGTTGGCAAGATGTAGCACCAGCGACCCAAGTACATCCGAATTTAGGGATGGAAACAGAAAACCCCGGCGCAGCAAGGACCAGCGCCGGAATAAGGGAAACAACCCAAAGAGCACGGCGGTCAATGCCGGATTCAAAACCTCGCGGCAGAATTAGAGAAAGCCGCCCCTCAAGGATAACAGGGACGAGCTATCCAACTTAAACAAAATCTTGGACAAGATATGTCAAATACACAGTACTCCCGGGAAGCCTGTGAACCATACCCACAGAGATTGTTGGGTTTTCAAGCAATCTGGCAAACTCAATGCCGAACACAAGGGGCTCGACACACCGAGTGAGGACGACGACAAACCCCACAAGCAGAGCACCAGGAAACAAAAGGATTTCCCACAAGAAGTCAAAACAGTAAACTTACTTCACGTGACGAACAGAATGGCGCCAATAGAGATACGCACCATACGGCCTATCCCAAAGGAGTCTCGCCAATGGTTGTTAAAACCGATCACCTTCGACCATCAGGATTACTCTAGAAGTATCCGGAACGCAGGCTGGACTGCCTTGGTATTAGATCCAATAATCGGCGGACTCCACTTTACAAATGTCCTGATGGACAGCGGCAGTGGTCTAAACCTGTTATACCAGGACACAATCCGCAACATGGGGATAGACCCAACAAAAATTCTCCATAGCAAAACCTCCTTTCAAGGGGTAACGCTAGCCCGGATGCCCGTTGCATGGGTTCTCTCCGGCTAGAAGTTATGTTCGGCTCCCCCGATAACTTCCGTCGCGAACAGCTAACTCTCCACATCGCCCCATTCTCAAGTAGCTATCAAGCACTGCTGGGACACGAAGCTTTCACCCGCTTTAACGCAATACCACATTATGCATCTCTTACGCTTAAGATGCCCGGTCCACGAGGCATCATCTCATTAAAGGGAAAAATTGAGTGTTCCTCACGCGCGGACAACAGTGCGGCTGCCTTGACAGCCCCACAATAAAGCGGCTTTACCAGCCAAAGCACCTAAACATGTCGTTAAGACCACGGACACGGCTAGACGAGTCCAGCATAAACATACAATTGATAAAGGCTTAATAGCCGTATACCCCTATACTAGGGGCTCCGCGCATATAAAACAAGAGACAATAAAGCTCAATTTTACCCATTTCGATTTATACTTTGTTTATTTAGTATAACTTATGTTTGGCATGATCTTTCTTCAACTAAGTTCCTCTCTTTTACAGATGAACACTGTTCTACGCCCGTCCAGGATATGGCACAACGGAGACACAGGCGCAGACGTGCAGCAGGGACCCGTTCCAAGGATTCTTTTCAGATTAAGACCCTGCGCAAACCTTTTTTACTGTCTTTTGTTGATACACATCCCCTGGTTTCTTGGTATAACCAAGGAGGAGGCTGGCGTTTTGGCATGTGGCCACATCAGAGTTTTGTCCGTACCTGGACACTAGGGGCTTATTACTAAGGGCGTTATCCCGCCCGCCCTCATAAAGACCGAATACCTTAGGGAGTGTTTGGCGTCGCGAGTTTGGCCTTATATGCATCAGCTCCGAATCATGTCTTTGGTCAAATGTTGGGTTTGCCCGGCTCCTATGTTTTGCTACCTTACGTTCCGCTCTATCGGCTAAGGCGGCACCAGGAGAACTACTGTGATTGTGCCCCGATTCGGCCAGGCGAGCACCTTAGTAGAGAAAGGCAAAAACTGACTGTCATGATATAGCGTGAGACTGCTCAACCACCCGATGACTTACCAGAATCTTTAGGATTCCTCCGCATTAATGAAGGGCCGCTTCCCGGCCAGGCACATACGCACCCCGAGTTCGGGCGAGCGCAGACGCCACCAGGGGCTATATAAGTAGCCTCACTGTCAAACTCCTATGGCTAAGTGAAAGTGATAAAGCATCATAGTCTGATTGCCTAGTTCGCTGCGCTATCACCTCCTTTGTAGGACCAAGACGTTGGATCAAGTGTGAAAATGCGCCTTCTGCGAACACCCCCGCATTATGTGCGTGGGGGCTGAAGCCGACGACTGCCATCTTTCAGATTATATATACATATATGTTAAACGGCCGCACAGGAGGTATTATAATACTTGCAGGCACAAGTATAAAAAGCTTCTACAATTTATCAAAATATTGTTTTCAATAATATATGCTATTCAAATATAGTATCCTCCGAGCACTGCGTCTCTATTAAACGAGCGCCTTGCAGAACTTCCTGAAAATAGTGCTCGGCAGGTACTCGGCTTCCATCCGAGTCTGGGGATGCAACAGCGGTGGCCTCCATTTCTGCCCAGTATGTCTTGACACGGGCAAGAGCCATCCACGCACCCTCTATGCATGCTGACCTCTTCATTGCATTGATATGCGGCGCCGCATCAAGGAACTGATGCACCAAGTTGAAATAACTTTTCGGCTCTGGCCTCTCTGGCCACAGATGACTCATGACATACTTCATGGCGAGTACGGACAACCTATTTAGCTCGGCCCATTTGGCCAAACGATCGACTAATGACAGTGGACGCTCTGGATTGTGGAACTGCGACCAATAGAGCTTTTCCACTTCGCGATCTTCTTGATCTCGGAAGTGTTCGGCCGCATCTGCGGCACTCGCTGCCAAATCTAGATAGGAGCATCTTTAGGATCACAGAACTTCCTCCGTAGCATAAAGGGCTTTCCAGCCGTGATCTCTCCGGCCTGACGCAGCTCCTCCTTCATAGCTCTCGTCGCAGAGAGAGCATCCTCGGCATCGGCAACGGCCTTCTCTAGGTCCGTCTGTTCCGCCTGATCTTCTTTTTCAAGAAGCTTGCAATGGTCAGCAGAGCTCTTCAGCTTCACACCCATCTCGGCCATTTCCTTCTTGCGTCGGCAATGAGCAGCCTATTCGGCTTTCAGCTCTTCAATTGCCTTTCTGGCAGCTGCATCACTTTTTCTGGCTTGCTCCTTGGCTCGGGCAAGTTCTGCCCGAAGATTCTCCATGGCAGCAGCACCATCTGCATCAAGCACACACACATTGTAAGATACTGGCATAAAGCTCCTCTTACCAGGTGCCGCTGGAGTAATTACATACCTTGTGCCTTGTCAAGCCGCTTGTTGACAAGCGCGATGTCGGCATCTGCCACGTCAAGTTGCCGCTTTAGCTCGGCAAATTCATCAGTCCGGCTGGCCTCCTGACACTTCACCACCTACGTATGAAGGCGGCATATTAGACCTGGGTTTATGATCCTCTGTGCGACGTCACTTTTGACAACGCACAGAGTCTCAGGGGCTACTATCTACATAGGGCGCATCTTATTTATGCGCAACTGTCCAAAAAGGGTACATTATTTCATGTACCTCAAAACCTGTCAGTAAACTCCTAACGACCTCGTGCAATCCGCTCTCCGTGGATGAAATCCTCTCAATCACCATACCCATCAATGCACGGTGCTCCTTTGAGATAGATGCTCGCCCTAGCAGATCCTTCAGCTCCTCCGACCGCGCACCAGACGGTGTCAGACTCGTCCGATGGCCCTTTTCGAAGGACGAACGCGGAGGGCTTTGGGGGGGCCATATGACTACCTTCTGGCCCTGCCGGATTCGGAGAAACCCTCCACGACAATACCTCAGGGTCGCCCGCCTCGCAAGGTGGTACGGCAGGGGAGGCGTTCCGCTCTCCATTATCTCCGGAAGAAGATCCCCCGAAGACGAGCTCTGTTGAGAAGGGCTAAGGTCCGAGCTACAAGGTAAATTTTTGATTACTTTTCTCAGATATAAAGCAAGGATTTCTCTCATTTCCTAAAAAGAAAACTCCTCTCTACTTATGGCTCGGTGGAGGGCTGATCCCCTTGAGGGCATAATTCGGCCGAAGTATCCCCCAGCACAGGACCCTCTGGCGAAGATTTCTTCCCCCGCTTTGAGGCCATGGTCTCCGGGTCTTTAGAGGCGGTCCTCTTCTTCCCCTGAGGAGAGGAATTTTCGATTCCTCCCTTCCAAACAGCCTCCTTCGAGGAGGCTGTAGCTTCCTTGTCCCCTCCCTCGCTTTTGTAACGCCCTCGATGCGGATATATCTCCCACGTGTCGAAGCACGACTTAGAGGCATAACCGCATTGAAAGCAATGTCACAAGTGAGGTAATCTTCACACAACCCATGTAATACATAAGGGAAAGAGATACATAGTTGGCTTACAATCGCCACTTCACACAATTACATGAATAAAGCATTACATCAACCAGATACAATCAAGGTCCGACTACGGAACCAAAATAAAAGAAGAACCCCAAATGCGACAAGGTCCCCGATCGACCCCAACTGGGCTCCACTACTGATCAACTAGAGCGAAATAACACAACGGACAAGATCTTCATCGAGCTCCTCCTTGAGCTTGGTTGCGTCACCTGCTCGGTAACATCGGCACCTGCAAACTGGTTTTGGAAGTATCTGTGAGTCATGGGGATTCAGCAATCTCGCACCCTCGCGATCAAGACTATTTAAGCTTATGGGTAAGGTAAAGGTATGAGGTGGAGCTGCAGCAAGCGACTAGCATATATGGTGGCTAACCTATTCGCAAAAGAGAGCGAGAAGAGAAGGCAAAGCACGATCGAGAAACTATGATCAAGAAGTGATCCTAGAACAACCTACGTCAAACATTACTCCAACACCGTGTTCACTTCCCGGACTCCGCCGAAAAGAGACCATCACGGTTACACACGCGGTTGATGTATTTTAATTAAGTTAGGGTTCAAGTTATCTACAACCAGACATTAACAAATTCCCATTTGCCCATAACCGCGGGCACGGCTTTTGAAAGTTCAAATCCCTGCAGGGGAGTCCCAACTTAGCCCATGACAAGCTCTCACGGTCAACGAAGGAATAGACCTCCTCCCGAGATGTTCCGATCAGACTCAGTATCTCGGTTCTTCAAGACACTTCGACAGGTTAAAACAAATCCAGCAACACCTCCCGAATGTGCCGACAAATCCCGATAGGAGCTGCACATATCTCTTTCTCAGGGCACACTCAGATTGTCCTAGGTACGGGTAGGCCAGCCCAGAGTTGCCCCTGGTGGCCACCGGCAGCTGAC